>NW_027599376.1:0-27445 GCF_964194155.1 Cetorhinus maximus
ACCCCATCCCCTCCACTCACCACCCCTTCCCCTTCACCATCTCCTTAACACCACCCCCTTCCCCTCCCCATCCCCTTCACTCATCCCTTCCCCTCCCCCATCCCCTTCACTCACTTCCTTCCACACCCCCATCCCCTTCACTCACCCCATTCCCCTCCCCAATCCCCTTCACTTACCCCCTTCCCCTCCCCATTCCTTTCACTCACCCCCCTTCCCCTCCCCCCATCCCATTCACTCATCCCCTTCCCCTCCCCCAACCCCTTCAATCACATCCTTCCCCTTCCCCTCACCCATTCCCATTCCTCACACCCTTTCCCTCCACATCCCCTTCACTCACCCCTTCCCCTTCACCATCCCCTTCACTCAACCCTTCCCCTACCCCATTCCCTTCACTCGTCCCCTTCCCCTCCCCCATCCTCTTCACTCACCCCCTTCCCCTTCGCCATCACCTTCACTCACCCCCTTCCCCACCCCCATCCCCTTCACTCACCCCTTCCCCTCCCCCATTCTCTTCACTCACCCCCTTCCCCTTCACCATCCCCTTCACTCACCCCCTTCCCCTCCACCATCCCCTTCACTCACTCCTTCCCCTCCCCCATTCCCTACACTCACCCCCTTCCCCCACCCCATACCCTTCACTCACCCCCTTCCCCTTCACCATCCCCTTCACTCACCCCCTTCCCCTCCCCCATCCCCTTCACTCACCCCCTTCCCCCTTCACCAACCCCTTCACTCACCCCATTCCCCTCCCCCATCCCCTTCACTCATCCCCTTCCCCTTCACCATCCCCTTCACTCACCCCCTTCCCCTCCCCCATCCCCTTCACTCGTCCCCTTCCCCTGCCCATCCCCTTCTCTCACACCCTTCCCCTCTCCCATCCCCTTCACTCATTCCCTTCCCCTGCCCATCCACTGCACTCACCCCCTTCCCCTTCACCATCCCCTTCACTCACCTCCTTCCCTTCCCCCATCCACTTCACTCATCCCCTTCCCTCCCCCATCCCCTTCACTCACCCCCTTCCCCTTCACCATACCTTTCACTCAGCCCCTTTCCCTCCCCCAACCCCTTCACTGATCCCCTTCCCCACCCCCATCCCCTTCACTCAACCCCTTCCCCTACCCCATCCCATTCACTCACCCCCTTCCCCTCCCCATCCCCTTCACTCACTCATTGCCACAGAAGGCCGTGGAGGCCAGGTCATTGAGTGTATTTAAGACCGAGGTAGATAGGTTCTTGACCGGTAAGGGGGATCAAAGGTAACAGGGGAGAAGGCGGGAGAATGGGGTTGAGAAACTGATCAGCCATGATTGAATGGCGGAGCAGACTCGATGGGCCGAAGGGCCTCATTTCTGCTCCTATGCCTTATGGTCTTATGGTCTTCCAATTCACCTGGGCGAGTAGAAATGTCATTCAAATGAAAGCAGGTTGACTTATTTTCGTTGATGCGATGGGATTTCTTGCCCATCTCCCATTCCCCTTGAGAAGGCGGTGGAGAGCTGTGTTCTAGGACCGTTGCAGTCCATGTTACACTCTCCTAGCGCTGTAACCAACTGTGGTAGAAAAGAATTAAGCAGATTTAAAAAAAATATCAGAACACATAGGTTTTTAAATGTTCCGGCTTTCTAGTGTCGTCGAACGCAATTGGTGGTTCGAGCAAGCAGTGTTCCTCGTGGAAAATATGCTTTATGCGTGTAAAATACACACATACACACTGACCCTGACACACTCAGAACCGCGCTCACAAGAAATGGGGGTGGGAGCGACTGGTAGGCGGAGCTGGATGACCAAAGGCATTTTATGCACAGAGATAAGACCTGCCGAGTTTCTCCAGGTAATTCTATTCTCATTTTATGTCTTCGTGTGGGTTACCGAGTCTCATCCCCTCCCCGCCTCTCTCTGTCTCTCTCTCCCTCTCCCTCTCTCTTCCTCAGTCAGGTCGGGGCGGGCTGTATAAAAGCGGAAACTCTTTCGAGTTATCAACAGATCGCATGTAACTCTTTCGAGTACAATCACAGATCTTGGTTTTTCCAGGAGTGGGACATGAACCCACCACCCCCTGATTCAAAGGCGAGGGTGCTATGGACTGAGCCACAGCTGACAGGTGAAGCCGTCCCCCCACTCATTCAGCAGCGACTCGACTGAAGAAGCATCATGTCTGGCAGAGGGAGCACCGCCATGGATGTGGTGTAGGCTCTGAAACGCCCAGGGCCGCACTCTCTATGGATTCGGCGGCTGAACACATCGACCCGACCCTATCACAAAACCCAAAGGCTCTTCTCAGAGCCGCCCACAACCTCACATTGAGAGCCAGTGACCTCAAGAGAGGCAGCGGAGAATCTTAAATGTGACATTATATCAAAGCTTTACTGCATCCCCCCTTTCACAACGCAATCCTAAACGGCAGGAATTTTTTAATTCATTCCGGGTGCCCGTGTCTATTACACGTGTGGTGGTTTTGGAGGTAGTCCCGAGTTTTATTCCCGCATCTTTCACAGTGATGGAGGTTCGACCTCAATCCTGGTGGGAACAGCCATTGGGATTGAAAACACATAATGAAACGACGAAGCGTCAGGTTGTATATTTTTGCTGCTTAGGTTATGTTTTCCCATCAATCTCTCCCTCTCTCTCTCTCTCTCTCTGTGGTGGTATCGTCGCTGGGCTGATAACCCAGGGACTCCCCGGTAAATAATGACCTGGTTTCCAATCAACAGAACTAAGGAAAAATAGAAAAGAGGTGAAATATAAGCTGGTTGAGGGAGGGGGGGGTGGGGTGGGACGGGTGGAGCTGGATAGAGGAGGGACAGTGATTGGTGGAGGCAAAGAAGAGATTGCCAATGATGTCATAGACAAAAGGACAAAGGGGTGTGGACGGTGGTGATATTGGCCGAGGAATGTGCTCATGGGGACACTAAGGGTAGAAAGCAGGACGAGCAAGTGACAGAGAGCCCTAGTGGGGGTGGGGGTTTGGGGTGATCGAAATAGGCTAAAAGGTGCAGATAAAACAATGGATGGAAATACATTTAAAAAATAATGGAAATAGGTGGGGAAAAGAAAAATATATTTTTTTTAAATGATAAATTATTTGAAAAAGGGGGTGGGTGGGTGGTGGGGATCGGAAAGGGGGTGGGGACGGAGGAGAGAGTTCATGATCTAAAATGGTTGAGCTCAATCGGAACTGAGCTACAGAACTGAGGAACCGGTGCAATAATGGTTTGAAAGATCTTGGATGATTTGCTCTCTCGAGGTTAGCTTACAATGTACCTTGAGCACGGCCTCTCCTTTCCCTCCCCTCCCACCCCCCACCTCGACTCGCGTCAAGTTCCGGAGTCTGCTTTATTTTCACTCGACCTCTTAAAAGACCCTCGCCCCCTGCGCTGACTTCACCCCGGCTCAAATGGTCACCCGCTGGCCTCTGGTCGACTGGGACCTGCCCTTCGGAGAGCACAGTGTCCTTCCACACTATGTTAAAGACGTTGCATTCTCGCCCTGTCCACCATTTTCACTTCTTTGGCATCTTTTTTTGTTGTAGACATCGTATTCTCACCTCAGCACTATTTTCACTCCCCACCCACCCCCCGGATCATTGCTCATTCAGACATCAGGGGAATTGGAGTGTACTCGGTGAGGGGGTGTGTATGACTCTCTGGATGGAAACTGTTTTGAGTTATCAACAGTCACAGATTGTAACTCTTTCGAGTACAATCACAGTTCTTGGTTTTTCCGGGAGTGGGACATGAACCCACGACCCTCTGATTCAAAGGCGAGGGTGCTATGAACTGAGCCACAGACAGGCACAGAGCGGCTTTATCATTCTCAGGGAGGTGTCAGCTGTGGCTCAGTCCATAGCACCCTCGCCTTTGAATCAGAGGGTTGTGGGTTCATGTCCCACTCCCGGAAAAACCAAGAACTGTGATTGTACTCGAAAGAGTTACAATCTGTGACTGTTGATAACTCGAAAGAGTTACATCATTCTCAGAGTCTGTGTTCCACAGCGTTTGTTATCATGGCCAGGACCAAGCAGACAGCGCGCAAGTCGACCGGAGGGAAAGCTCCCCGCAAGCAGCTGGCGACCAAAGCTGCCCGCAAGAGCGCTCCAGCCACGGGCGGCGTCAAGAAGCCCCATCGCTACCGGCCCGGCACTGTGGCTCTGCGGGAGATCCGCCGCTACCAGAAATCCACCGAGCTGCTGATCCGCAAACTGCCCTTCCAGCGCCTGGTGCGAGAGATCGCTCAGGACTTCAAGACCGACCTGCGCTTCCAAGAGCTCGGCCGTCATGGCCCTGCAGGAGGCCAGCGAGGCTTACCTGGTGGGGCTCTTTGAGGACGCCAACCTGTGCGCCATCCACGCCAAGCGAGTCACCATCATGCCCAAGGACATCCAGCTGGCCCGGCGCATCCGCGGGGAGCGCGCCTAGACTGAACCCTACCCGACTCTGGACTGAGCCTATCCGACTCTGGACTGACCCTATCCGACTCTAGACTTCCCCAACCACCGAGAACCACAAAGGCTCTTTTAAGAGCCACCAAGTTATCCAATGAGAGCATTAATCGCCACGAGGCAGGTGTTATTTTTTGGTAGTGTGAAAGACAAAATACTGCGGATGCTGGAAACCCGAAAAAATAACCAGCCACAGGCTGTTTTTTGCCGTCAAATCGCGGTTACACCTCGACACGTGGTCGTTGATTGAATGGCGGAGCAGTCTCGATGGGCCGAATGGCCTAATTGCTGCTCCCGCGCCTTATGGTCGACCCTCGCCCGCCTCAATCCACCCCATTCCCTGACTTTCTCGGAGAGACTCAGCAGCGTCTGTGGAGAGAATCAGTTAAATGTTTCGAGTCCGTGTGCCTCTCTAGGAGAGTCCTGCGGAACCCACATGGACAAGTCACTCGGACCCGAGGCGTTAACTCTAGTCTCTCTCTCCCTCTCTCTCTCCCTCTCTCTCTCTCTCCAGAGGTTTTGCCAGACCTGCTGAGCTTTTCCAGCATTTTACTGATTTTTGTTTCAGATTCCCAGCATCCGCAGTATTTTGCTTCTTTGCTAATGAAGGATGAAGGTGAAGGCACAGATGCGGATTGGTCCAATTCCAGCCCTTTTTTTTTTGTGTCACGTCCCTTGTGTTCCCATCTGCCACCGGTCCCTCATGTAGTAATCCTTTTAGAGTGAGCCCTTCGACAAAGCCGAACAGGAAAGAGCCGCAATCATCTTTTTCTCTAAAACTAAGTTGTAACTCTTTCGAGTTACCGACAGATCGCATGTAACTCTTTCGAGTACATTCACAGTTCTTGGTTTTTTCCGGGAGTGGGACTTGAACCCACAAACCCTCTGATTCAAAGGCGAGGGTGCTATGAACTGAGCCACACCCTACCCTGTCTATACACTCACGTAATCCTTAAATAGCTGTGAAGAGGACGGCGCACCTCCCCCTCCCTGTGTTATTGTGAGCCATGGTCGCAGAGTCATGCAGCTCAGAATCAGGCCCTTCGTGTCTGTTCCGGCCATCAAGCACCTATCTCTTCTAACCCCATCGTCCGGCGTTTGGCCCGCAGCCCCGTCTGCTACGGCGTTTCGAGTGCTCATCCAAACACGTTTTAATTGTTGTGAGGTTTCCTGCCTCGGCCGCCCACACCCCTCAGGCAGTACATTCCAGATTCCAACCACGCTCTGGGTGAGGAGAAAAGAAAAAATCCTCAGATCCCCTCTGAACCTCCTGCCTTGGCACGTCATAACATTCAAGGCTATGGCCCAAGCGCTGATAAATGGGGTTTAGGTAGGTAGGGAGGTAGGTCAGGTGTTTCTCACGTGTCGGTGCAGACCCGTCCGCACTGTGTGATTCTGTTATTAAATCTATGCCCCCTGGTTACCGACTTCCGTGAAACTCTTTCGAGTTATCAACAGTCACAGATTGCAACTCTTTCGAGTACAATCACAGTTCTTGGTTTCCGTGAAACTCTTTCGAGTTACCAACAGTCACAGATTGCAACTCTTTCGAGTACAATCACAGTTCTTGGTTTTCCGGGGAGTGGAGACATGAACCCACGACCCTCTGATTCAAAGGCGAGGGTGCTATGAGCTGAGCCACAGCTGACACCTCCTGACTTCCGTGAAGGGGAACAATTTCCTTCCTATCTACCCGATTATGCCCCTCATAATTTTGTAACCTCTCATCAGGTTCCCCCTCAGTCTTCTCGGGTCGAAGATAAACAACCCTCGCCTCGCGCAGAATCACAGGGGCAGAAGAGGCCCTTCGGCCCATCGAGTCCATCCAGTCTCTCTTCACAGCTGAAACGCTCCAGTGTAGTCACCCTCCCCAGCGTCATCACATCCCTGTGGTGTTCTGTGACAGGGGTAGATCAAAGCAGTGCCACTAGAGTGATATGGACTCTTCTCAGTCGCTTTCGCGGTGGAATTGGCTGATTCTAGCTGCAAGAATGGCCGCTTCACTTGACCTTCGAGCCCCCCCAATGTTGCTGTTCCTGGGCACGAGGCATCACCGCAGCCTAAACAATGGTCACGCCAACAGTTGGGGCCGAGCAGAGCTCCCTTTTCTCTGTGCACACGGCCGGCCGGGAACTGCAATCCAGCCCGGGAAGAATTGGCCTTGGTCCAAACATTAACGCCCTCCCCTCTTCCTACCAGCTCCAAACTCTTGTCACATTATTTCAAGGCCAGTGATGGACTCGGCCCACACTTCCCCCCCCCACCCTTCCTTTCACATTTTGGAGCAATGGAACTGCCCATTGGTCACTTTGGACAGCGTCCGAATTGCTTTAGTCATGTTTCCCGACCAGTTACGTGTTACCAAAACAGAAACAGAATTACCTGGAAAAACTCAGCAGGTCTGGCATCATCGGCGGAGAAGAAATCAGTTGACGTTTCGAGTCCTCACGACCCTTCGGCAGAACTGAAGTATAGTTAGGAGAGGGGTGAAATATAAGCTGGTTTAAGGTGGGGGGTGGGGGGGGAGAGAGAAGTTGAGGGTGGGGTGGTTTAGGGATAAGCAAGCAGTGATAGGAGCAGATAATCAAAAGATGTCACAGACAAAAGGATCAAAAAGGTGTTGAAGGTGGTGATATTATCTAAGAAAAGTGCTAATTAAGAATGGAAGACAGGACACTCAAGGTACAGCTCTAGTGGGGGTGGGGTGGAAAGACTAACAAAGTTTTAGTTGTAGATTTAAAAATAATGGAAATAGGTGGGAAAAGAAGAATCTATATAAATTATTGGAAAAAAAAGGGGGAGGGGGAAGAAACGGGATGGGGATGGGGGGAGGGAGAGGTTAAGATCTAAAGTTGTTGAATTCAATATTCAGTCCGGAAGGCTGTAAAGTGCCTAGTCGGAAGATGAGGTGCTGTTCCTCCAGTTTGCGTTGGGCTTCACTGGAACAATGCAGCAAGCCAAGGACGGACATGTGGGCATGAGAGCAGGGTGGAGTGTTAAAATGGCAAGCGACAGGGAGGTTTGGGTCTTTCTTGCGGACAGACCAAGGTGACCAACACTTAACTCACCAGTCAGGTGACGCACGGAGATGAGGGCGAAACATAAATACCGGCGCCAAATGAACAGGCTCCAACCGATTGTTTATTTTCTAAACTGAAAAGCTCAGCAATATAATTGTAAATCAAAGAGCGATTTTAATCGGAAACTGGGAAGTACTGTTGATATATCACCGCCAGTATTATTTTTTTAAAAATCGCTCTCCTCGTTTTAATATTTCACATGGTATCAGGAATTTCAGATTCGCTTTTACAATCTGGTCCCTACTCTTCCTCGGTTAAGAAGGTCAGAAGTGGGGACGATCGCTGACGATTGCACAATCTTCCCTCGCATTGATCACTCCTCAGGTACTGAAGCAGTCCATGCCCAAAATCCGGGCAGCAAGGCCTGGACAATACCCAGGCTTGGGCTGACAAGTAAGTGGCAAGTAGCATTCGCGCCACACAAGTGCCAGGCAATGACCATCAAAAACAAGAGAAAATCTAACCGTCGCCCTTGACATTCAATGGCATTTTACCATCACTGAATCCCCCCCACTATCAACATCCTGGGGGTTACCATTGACCAGAAACTGAACTGGGACCAGCCATATAAATACTGTGGCTACAAGAGCGGGTCTGGGGTGAGGAATCCGGCAGTGAGTAACTCACCTCCTGCCACACCAAAGCCTGTCCACCATCTACAAGGCACAAGTCAGGAGTGTGATGGGATACTCCCCACTTGCCTGGATGAATGCAGCTCCCACAACACTCAAGAAGCTCGACACCGCCCAGGACAAAGGAGCCCAGCCCGCTTGAAAAGCCCCCTTTCCACAAACAAACGTCCATTTCCTCCACCACCGACGCACAGTAGCAGCAGTGTGTGTACCATCTACAAGATGCACAGCAGCAACTCACCAAGGCTCCTTAGGCAGCACCTTCCAAACCCATGACCTCTACCAGCTAGAAGGACAAGGGCAGCAGATACATGGGAACACCACCACCTGGAAGTTCCCCTCCAAGTCACTCACCATCCTGACTTGGAAATAAATCGTCTTTCTTTCACTGTCGCTGGGTCAAAATCCTGGAACTCCTTTCCTAACAGCACTGTGGGTGTACCTACACCACAGGGACAAAATCCTGGAACTCCTTCCCTAACAGCGCTGTGGGTGTACCTTCACCACACGGACAAAATCCTGGAACTCCCTCCCTAACAGCACTGTGGGTGTACCTTCACCACACGGACAAAATCCTGGAACTCCCTCCCTAACAGCACTGTGGGTGTACCTACACCACACGGACAAAATCCTGGAACTCCCTCCCTAACAGCACTGTGGGTGTACCTACACCACAGGGACAAAATCCTGGAACTCCCTCCCTAACAGCACTGTGGGTGTACCTACACCACAGGGACAAAATCCTGGAACTCCCTCCCTAACAGCACTGTGGGTGTACCTACACCACATGGGCTGCAGCGGTTCAAGAATTTAGCTCACCTCCACCTTCTCAAGGGCAACTAGGCATGAGGCCTGAATGCTGACAAATGAATGAATAAAAAAACAAAACCGACTGTAATCTGCGAGTTGAATGATCCATTTCACGGCGCTCTGTAACTGGACACATTTCAACTCAGCCTGTGAATAATACCACATCATATTTTAGACTGGTCCCCATTCACGCAATTGAAAAATGCAACATAGGTTTGTTGCTAGAAATTTGGTGAACTTTCAGATTTGGTGGTTCGTGAGCACTGCCACTGGAAGATTTCTTTACAAACATTTTTCTCACGGGATGTGGGAGACACTGGCTAGGGCCTGGCCATCCCTAAATGCCCCTTGAGAAGGAGCTGGGGGAGCCGTCTTCTTAAACTGCTCCAGTCCATGTGAGGTGAGCAGACCCACAGTCATGTTGTTAAGCAGGTCAGCAGATACCGTGTGCAATGTGGTACTGAGTGCAAATCTGATGAAAGAGGAAACTGACAAGTTTGTGTATAATAGGCTCTTACTATATTGTTAGGACACAGCAGGTGGTCAAGGCTGAATTATTTATAATCCCAGAGGGAAACTTTAAACAACTGTCATAACCTTTTCACTTGGTATGTTTGAGATTCTGCTCTGAATTCAGAAGAGAGACCACCAAGCCTCCAGAGGTTTTTTTTTATATATCAATTAAACATTTATTGATTTAACAAGCGATTAAACACATACACATGTCTACAAATTACTACCATAATAACTTTTAAACAAATGCCCACATTAGGGTAAACCTTGACCAAGGCAACAATAACCCGGAGACTTAAATAGGCACCAGACAAATGACATTTTATACTACGAATTCAAAAGGAGGTCCCTTGCAATTTGTTTCCTTTGTAGGCAGTTGTATGGCTTACAGGCTACTTAGATATTACATACCTCTTACCTACACACACAAAACTCTTTTCTGTATATACCGGGACTTCCCTGTGAATACAAATTCTCCTTGTATCACCAGGCCCTTTGAACTCCACCTCTTCTAACAATAAAACTGCTTTCATAGTTACCAATTTAATTTGTAATATAAACATATTGCTTGGTGTCTCCTAGCTAGGTGCAAGATTTCACCTCCAGTCTTTGAATGTTGAAAAAAAAAACAAAATGCAAATGTACTTTATTGTTTAACATTCTAAAGCTACTATTCAAAGCACCCAGACTAGCTAGCTTTAATCCAATTAAGGCACACACACACACCCTATTACAAGTCCGATTTAAAATAATTTTCAAAAATATTATACACATTAATATCTTCATGACATACACCCAGGACAGGAAAGGGGCCAAAAGGTTAAGCACACAGAGGTTCAGGGTGAAGTGATTTAATGAACGGAACATTAGGAAATAGAGACACCAAGATCGCAGGAACAGTGAAACACGGACACAGATTGTGTGTGTTTGAAACAGGGATCACAAAGGCAAATGTGAAGCTCCAGACGTTTTGGACTAAAACAAATCAATATTATAGAGCTCAAAGCAAAATACTGCGGATGCTGGAATCTGAAACAGAAACAAAGATTGTTGGAAAAACTCAGCAGGTCTGACAGCGTCTGTAGAGGGGAAGACAAGAGTTAATGTTTTGAGTCCGTATGACTCTTCAACAGAATTAAAGAGAAATAGAAATGAGGTGAAATATAAGCTGTTTAAGGGGGGGTTTGGACAGGAGAAGCTGGATAGAGGGTCAGTGATAGGTGGAGGCAAAGGCGAGATTGCCAAAGACGTCATGAACAAGAGGTCAAAGGGGTGTTGACGGTGGTGATGTTAGCTGAAGGATGGTGACATTAAGGGTAGAAAGCAGGATGAGCAAGTGACAGATGGCCCTGGTGGGGGTGGGGGTCTGGAAGGGGGGAACAAATCGAAAAAGGGTAAAAAGGTGGGGATGAAACAACATGGAAATAAATTGTAAAAATAATAATAGAAAGAGGTGGGAAAAGAAAAAAATATATATAATTATTAGAAAAAATGGGATAATAAAGGGGGGTGAGGATGGAGGGAGAGAGTTCATGGTCTGTAGTTGTTGAACTCAATATTCAGTCCGGAAGGCTGTAAAGTGCCTAGTCGGAAGATGAGGTGCTGTTCCTCCAGTTTGCGTTGAGCTTCACTGGAACATTGCAGCAAGCCAAGGGCGGACATGTGGGCAAGAGAGCAGGGTGGAGTGTTGAAATGGCAAGCGACAGGGAGGTTTGGGTCATGCTTGCGGACAGACCGAAGGTGTTCCACAAAGCGGTCACCCAGTCTGCGTTTGGTCTCTCCAATGTAGAGGAAACCGCATTGGGAGCAGCGAATGCAGTAGTTTAAATTGAGGGAAGTGCAAGTGAAATGCTGCTTCACTTGGAAGGAGTGTTTGGAATATTATAGAGCTTTAGCCATAGCTTTTTCAGAGACTGTGTGATTGGCTCTTACAAAACACTTTGTGGAGTTTTAGTTGGAACTGGGACACTCTGGCCACCACCTTTGTCCCCTCTGCCATGGCGTGCTCGGCCAGTTCCCCGGGCAGCAGCAGGCACACGGTGGTCTGGATCTCCCGGGAGCTGATGGTGCTGCCGCTTGTTGTGGTGGGACAGGCGGGAAGCCTCACCCGTGATGCGCTCGAAAATATCATCAACGAACGACTTCATGATGCTCATGGCCTGGGGGGAGATGGCGGTGTCCGGGTGAACCTGCTTCATCACCTTTGTAGGTACGGATGGAGCAGTTTTCCTTCCTGGATCTCTTCATCTTCTTGCCGCTCTCCTTGGAAACTGGGACATTTCAGGGCTTTAATTTTTGCAAAAATACACTTTAGTGATAAAACATCGGAAAGACCATTACAAAGCGTTTCCAAAATGACCATCCCAGAAAGTGGAATGATATTCAAAATTGTCCACATCGATCATGTTGCTCTCTTGAGGAGGTTCAATATAATCAACGCAACATGGAAGATATTTCAAAATGGTCATTACAGAAAGTGCAATGATACCAACATTGTCTACCTAGATCATGTTGTAGGCTGAGGTGCTTCAATGTAATTGTCAGATATTCACTGTATACATTCAATGCGAGACAAACGGCCTGAGGTGTTCCAGACAATGTGCAGCCCCTCAGTGTAGCACAGCTGGAAGGTTGTAGCCAGCGACTTTCCCCATTGCATCTCTGCAGCAGCTGCCCCAAGCTTTAGTGCGTCCCTCAGCGCTGGGAATGTACCAGTTCTGAAAACCTTGTTCACGGGCAACTCTTTGCGCTGGAAGACCAACACATTTTTGGCAGACCAAAGAGCGTCTTTCATCGAGTTGATGATCCTCCAGCCGCAGTTGATGTCTGTCTCGGTGTTGGTGTCCCTGGGAACAGCCCCGTAGAGCAACAGAGTCCTGTGTCACGGAATTGCTCGGGGTGAACCTCGACAGAAACCACTGCATCTCTCTCCAGGCCTGCATGGCAAAGGCACAATCCACAAGGAGGTGAACCAATGGTCCCTTTCCCAGCACAGCCACCTCGAGGGCAACTTGCGGAGGCGGTGGGGGGTAAGAGTACGGGCTTGTGGGAAAGATCTGACGCGGAGGACCATTCTCACCACCAGCCAAGCTGCGTCTTGGCGCCTGTTTGAAAGCTCTGGGCTTCAGGCGTTCTGCCAAATGACTTTTTGCCTGTCTCCGTCCGACAGGATCCACCATCTCCTTTTCCCGCAGGGCCTCTAGGACGTTAAGTGCCGACAACTGCCCGATGGACTTGTGGTCAAAGCGACTTTCTTGATTTTATTTTCTGAAAAATATTCATAAAATATCTGAAAGAACATTTACAAAACATTTCTAAATGGCCATCACAAAAAGTGGAACGATATATTCAAAGTTGTCTACGTAGATCATGTTGTACTCTGACATTCTTCAATATAATCAAAGGAACATTGCAGGCATTTCAACATGGTCATTACAGACAGTCAGACAGTGCAATGGTATTTAAGTTAACTTCATAGATCGTACCGCACCCAGAGATTGTCAACCATGGCCAGGGCAAACTGCAGGCACTCAATGAAAACTCTGACAAACTTGTTTCTTTTCAGACTAACCCCGAGCTCTATGCTGATGAGGGATGGTGGATAGTTTTGTTCCAGGTTGGCTAATTGGCAATGATGTCAATGTTATAGCCATCCAGCTTGTTCGTTGAGCTACTCGATCACTTCTATTGCTCGTCACAGCAAGAAGCTGTCTCGGCCGCCAAATTATCCAATACCCTCCCCCACCCCCAATCCACCCAATTCCCTGACTTTCTTGGAAAAGAAAAACTCAGCCGGTCTAGCAGCCTCTGTGGAGAGTGAAACAGAGTTAAAGTTTCCAGTCCGTAGGATGGACAGTCGTGAAACCACGGAGCCATCGAGAAACTGTTGTATGTCCGCCCTGTGAGTATGTGTTTCGCTTTCCCTGTCCGTTTATGAAATGTCACTGTGGATGTTACTACATACATGAGAGTTTCTGGTTGGTGTGTGTTTATTTTATTCTGCATCCTGGAGTCCATGTTGTCAGAGCGTTCGCCCACCTCACCCACCCGACCTCCCACCCATTCACCTTTCACGGTCACGTCGATGACAATAACCATTATTCTGTGCCTGTTATTTTATGTTAAACGAGTGAAGATTTACGCTTATGCTGTCAACCCCTGGTCTGAGAACGTGGGTTTGATTGCTTACCGTATCGTGGTAACCGAGCACCTGCTTTTCTCTATGATCGTCTGCATCTGGTATGTCATTGTCATGACACCATGAACCCAACAGGGCCCCATTGTTTGAGTACGAGGTAAATCTTGTAGCTTTCCATTTGTTACGTGATTATCGGCTTGTGTATTTATCTGCCTGTTGTTGCTCAGTGAGTGTGAATTTAAAAGGGAATGGTTAGTCTGTGGGGAGATGGTGGCAGAGGTTTGGTCACTGGACTGGGTGATCCAGAGACCCAAACTAATGCTCTGAGGACCCAGGTTCCAATCCCACCATGTCAGGTGGTGAAATCTGAATTCAACAAAAATCTGGAATTAAAAACCTGAGGATGACCATTGTCAATTGTTGTAAAAACCCATCTGGTTCACGAACGTTCTTTTGGGAAGGAAATCTGTCTTCCTTACCTGGTCCGGCCTACGTATGACTCCAGAGGCTCAGTAAGGTGGTTGACTCCCCAAATGCCCTCTGAACAAGGGCAATTAGGGACGGGCAATAAATGCTGGCCTAGCCAGCGACGCCCACATCCCATGAATAAATAATAATAAAAATAATCTTCTAAATAAGTGCTATTGATATTCTGTTCATGACAGCCTTTGGAATGGGAGTCTGAATTTTACATTGTGTCTGCCCATTTGTTAAATATAATGGCTTTATCAATCATATTCCTGCTCATTTCTGGGATATAGCTTTTGTTTTTGGTGTGTGTGTCTGTCAGACTTCGAAATGCCTATATGGGATTAGATTGGGAAGTGCATATCCAGCTGTAGGTAACCAGCGTTAATGACAAGGTGTTGTACTCTACATGGCAATGGGAGCTATGTAAGTGTGGGTCATTCTGAACTGGTCGGTTTCTAGCTTATCAATGTGTATTTTATTCTGCAGCATTCATTTGAGCTCAAGGGAATTTCATTCTTTTTTCTCAGTCTTTGCTAGTTGAGGGTTTAGATCGCTGTATCTTTCAGCTTCAGGAATGCAAGTGAGTTTCATTCATTGTTTAAACTCCTGGAAAGAGGGTGGTGCAGTTGATCTAGTTTATATGGATTTCAGCAAAGCCTTTGACAAGGTCCCACATGGGAGATTATAAAGAAGGCAAATGCACATGGGATACAGGGTAATTGGATAGGGTGGATTCAAAACTGGCTTTGTTGTAGGAGACAGAGGGTGATGACAGAAGGATGCTTTAGTGACTGGAAGCCAGTGTCCAGTGGCGTACCACAGGGATCTGTGCTGGGTCCCCTATTATTTGTCATTTATATAAACGACATAAATGACAATGTTGGGGGGTAGGATTAGTAAGTTTGTGGATGACACAAAGATTGGCCGGGTGGTTAACTGTGAGGTTGAGTGTCTTGGGCTAGAGGAAGATATAGATGGGATGGTCAAATGGGTAGATAAGTGGCAGATGGATTTTAACCCTGAAAAGTGTGAGGTGATACACTTTGGAAGGAGTAATTTGACAAGGAAGTATTCAATGAACGGCATGACACTAGGAAGTTCTGAGGAACAAAGGGACCTTGGCTTGTGTGTCCATAGATCTCTGAAGGCGGAGGGGCATGTTAGTGGGGTGGTGAAGAAGGCATATGGGACACTTGCCTTTATCAATCGAGGCATAGATTACAAAAGTAGGGCGGTCATGTTGGAGTTGTATAGAACCTTGGTGAGGCAACAGCTGGAGTACCGTGTGCAGTTCTGGTCGCCAACTTATAGGAAGGATGTGATTGCACTGGAGGGGGTGCAGAGGAGATTCACCAGGATGTTGTCTGGGATGAAACATTTAAGTTATGAAGAGAGGTTGGATAGACTTGAGTTGTTTTCGTTGGAGCAGAGAAGACTGAGGGGCGACCTGATCGAGGTGTACAAGATTATGAGGGGCATGGACAGGGTGGATAGGGAGCAGCTGTTCCCCTTTAGTTGAAGGGTCAGTCACAAGGGGAGATAAGTTCAAGGTGAGGGGAAGGAGGTTTAGGGGGGGGATGTGAGGAATAACTTTTTTACCCAGAGGGTGGTGAGGGTCTGGAATGCACTGCCTGGGAGGGTGGTGGAGTCGGGTTAGCCTCACATCCTTTAAAAAGTACCTGGATGAGCACTTGGCACGTCATAACATTCAAGGCTATGGGCCAAGTGCTGGTCAATGGGATTAGGTAGGTAGGTCAGGTGTTTCTCACGTGTCGGTGCAGACTCGATGGGCCGAAGGGCCTCTTCTGCACTGTGTGATTCTGATGTGGATAGGGGCATTACTACAGTTCATTTAATGTGAATGTGGATTTTACTCTGTTCCTGTCAATATCTGCGACATGATTGTTTTACTAAATCTAACTTACATTGTCTGATATGTTTGGATTTTAACCTGGTCCTGCTTGTTTCTGGATCGTGAGTGAGATATTATTCTGTATCGTTCTGTTTCTCATATGCAAACATATGTTTCGCTCCAACTCTTAAACCCTGTTTTGCTATGTGAGAGTGTGCGTTTTGGTCTGTTGCTGTCTGTCACACTTACGTCAGTAATGTTTATACTTCATGCACATAAGAAACAGGTGTATTAATGTATGTTTGTTAATCTTAAACTTTCAGTTTCTGAATTGTCAGTGTTTGTTATATCTGTACCCGGCAGGTTCTGATGTCTGGGAGTAAACCTTCCTCTGTGCCACCCAGTTTCGCATCTGTGATTCTGGATTTTGCCTAGAACTTATCAGCCTCGAGTGTATAAATGTGCATTTGTTTTTTCTGCACTATTTAGTGTCTAACATGCACCTCTCAGCTACATTATCTCCTCTCAGTCTCTGGTCAGTGAGGGTTTTTGGTCTATCAGTCACTTTGCGGGAGAGGAGCCTGAGTCCCAATCAGTGCCTTTCAATCTCTGATAGGTGATTATGGGCTTTTCTCAGCATCTGTCCATTTCTGAAATGCGGGTTTAAATTGTTTGCATTCTTATTCTGTACCTATCCGTTTTTGATATAAAAGTGAGTTTTAGTCTTTTTTTGAAGTTTATTTCTGGAAATTTCACTGTCTGGAAAGTGAGTATGAACATTTGAAGGCCTGTGCCAATTTCTGGTATGTGAACCCGGGATGTTATGGGCCCCTCAGCTTCCTCCATTTGAGTGCGTGTGTTCTACTCTACCCATGCCAGTGTCTACAATATTTGGGTGGCATTTTCACTGGGTTCACATCGTTAACTTGTTTGCAAATCAGGCTTTATTTTCTGCTATTCAAGTCAATAAGGAATGAAACCAGATGGACCGTCCAACATTGAACTAGGCATCGGAAATGTCAAAGTCAAACTCAGCCCTGTCAAACCTGCAAAGATCTCCTAACCGATACCTGGGATCTTGAGCTAAAATTGGGAGTGCAGTCTCACAGACTCGTCAAGCAACAGCCTGACATACTCATACCCACAGAATCATACCTCACAGACAATGTCCCAGGCACCACGATCAACATCCCTGGATATGCCCTAAACCATTGCGCAGGAAAGACCCAGCAGAGGCGGCCGCGCAATGTTAGACAGTCGGGAGGGATTTGCCCTGGGGTCCTCAATATCGGCTCCAGACTCCATGAAGTCTCATGGAATCAAGCTGAACATGGGCAAGGAAACCTCCTGCTGATTATCACATACCACAGGCCCTCAGCTGATGGATCAGTTCTCCTCCATGTCGAACACCACTTGGAGGAAGCACCGAGGGTGGCAAGGGCACAGAATGTACAATGGGTGAGGGACATCAATGTCCATCACCAAGAGTAGCTCGGTCGCACCACTACAGACTGAGTTGGCGACTCCTAAGGAGCTAGCTGCTGGACTGGGTGTGTGACAGGAGGCGAGGGAACGGACAAGAGCTAAACACGTTCTTGGCTTCATCCTCATCAACCTGCCTTATCTGTCATGTTAGTGTAGGAGTGACACCGTGCAGTCCCGCCTCCACATTGAGGATACCATCCATTGTGTTGTGTGGCACTACCACCGTGTTAATTGGGATAGATTTCAAACAGATCTAGCAACTCAAGACTGGGCAACCATGAGGCGCTGTGGGCCATCGGCAGCAGCAGAATTGTACTCGGACACAATCTGTAACCTCATGGCCTGGCATATCCCCCACTCTACCATTACCATCAAGTCATTGGGACAACCCTGGTTCAATGAAGAATGCAGGAGGGCATGCCAGGAGCAGCAACAGGCACATCTAAAAATGAGGTGTTAACCTGGTGAAGCTATAAAGCAGGACTACTTGCATACCAAACAGCACCAGCAGCGAGCGTTAGACAGAGCTAAGCGATTCCACAACCAATGGATCGGACCTAAGCTATGCAATCCTGTCATGTCCAATTGTGGATGGTGGCGGACAATTAAACAACTTACTGAAGGAGGAGGCTCCACAAATGTCCCCATTCTCAATGGTGGGGGAGCCCAGCAGATCAGTGCAAAAGCTGAGGCTGAAACACATGCAACAATCTTCAGCCAGAAGTACCGAGTGGATAATCCACCTGGACCTCCTCCAGAGTTTCCCAGCATCACAGATGTAGATGTAGTATGTAGATAATTCGATTCTTTCCAGTTCATATCGAGAAATGGCTGAAGGCACTGAATACTGCAAAGGCAATGGGCCCTGACAATGCTCTGGCAATAGTACTGAAGACTTATGCTTCAGAACTAGCTGTGCCCCTAGTCAAGCAGTTCCAGAACAGCAACAACACTTATCCACCCAGCAATGTAGGAAATTGCCCAGGTGTATCCTGTACACAAAGCACAGGAGAAATCCAACCCGGCCAATTACTGCCCCATCAGTCTACTCTCAACCATCAGTAAAGTGATGATAGGCACCAACAGCAGTGATATCATGTGGCACTTGCTTTGCAATAGCCTGCCCACTGATGCTCAGCTAGTGTTCCGGCAGGGTCACTCAGCTCTTGGTCTCCTTACAGCCTTGGATCAAACGTGGGCAAAAGAGCTGAACTCAAAAGGTGAGCTGAGAGCGACTGCCATTGAGATCAAGGAAGAGTTTGACCGAGTGTGGCATCAGGGAGCCCTAGCCAAACTGGAGTCAATGGGAATCAGGGGGGGAAACACTCTACTGGTTGGAGTCATACCTAGCAGAAAGATAGATGGTTTTGGGAGGTTAACTATCTCAGTTCTAGGACATCACTGCAGGAGTTCCTCAGGATAGTGTCCTCAGCCCAACCATCTTCAGCTGCTTCATCAATGATCTTCCTCCCAGCGTAAAGTCAGAAGTGGGGATTTTTGCTGATCTTTCCACAGTGTTCAGCGCCATTTGCGACTCCCCAGACACTGAAGCAGCCCATGTTCAAATGTAGCAAATCCTGGACTATATCTAGACTTGGGCTGACAAGTGCTAAGTAACACTCCTCCCTCAAAATTGCCAAACTGATTATCTTCAACAAGAGAGAATCTGGCCATCATCCCTTGACAATCAATGGCATTTCCATCACTGAATCCCACACTATCATCATTCTAGGCGTTACCATTGACAGTAACTGAACTGGACGAGCCATATAAATACTGTTGCTACAAACCCAAAATCTGTCCACCACCTAGAGGGCACAGGTCAGGAAATGGATGGAATAACCTCCACTTGCCTGGATGAGTGCAGTTCCAACACTCAAGAAGCTTGACACCTTCCTGGACAAAGCGGCCCCGCTTGATTGGCACCCCATCCACCAAAAAAATCACTCCCTCCACCACCGAAGCACAGTGTCAGCAGTGTGTGTACCATCTACAAGATGCACTGCAGGAGCTCACCAAGGCTCCTTAGGCAGCACCTTCCAAACCCACGACTGCTACCATCTAGATGGACAAGGGCAGCAGACACAGGGGAACACCAGCTGCGGAAGAATAAAATACATCTACAGGACAACTAAGGGTTAAACGGTTAAAACCATAGTGGAATACTACAGCACAGTTCCCTCTTTTGTTCTAGCAGGTACACCTGCAGCTGCCAGCTAACTGAGCAGGAAAGGAGAAAAGGAGTATCATAAACAAGCTTCCTAGAATCCTCGAGACAAGGCGAGGATGTCTGCCCCCAACACAAAGAGACAGGATCAAGCAATGGTCATCTGTTCTCTAGAGTGTACACCCCCTAGCACTAAAGATAAGGTCAAGCATGGTTATCTATTCTCTGTCTCACTTTTTTATTACCAGATGGGCTTCCCCCAATATCCTGTATAGTCATAAATTAGAATAGACTAATTGTGTGACAATGATTCTCAATGTAATTAATTATTGAAGGTTAGACAGTCTTATCACCTTCAAGCTCTTTGATATGTACAACTTTTACTATAACTATGTGTGTACTGTGATGCTTCCTCAGAGTGCC
Organism: Cetorhinus maximus; assembly: GCF_964194155.1. Classification (NCBI taxonomy): domain Eukaryota; kingdom Metazoa; phylum Chordata; class Chondrichthyes; order Lamniformes; family Cetorhinidae; genus Cetorhinus; species Cetorhinus maximus. The sequence goes on from NW_027599376.1 coordinate 20,010, forward strand.
GGCTAGCTCCATTGTAAGCTGCTGGGCTCTCCATGATATCATGATCAATAAAGACTTCCGAGACAAACCTCCTGGGTCTGAGTGTTCACTCCGATTTCCGCGACAAATTGGCAACGAGGATGGGATCCGACTGAAGTCCAGTAACCTCTTAAGTTGAAGAGGTGATTGAAATCCTGGGCCGTCGGATCTCCAAAAAAGAACCCTCGCGTAAAAAAGGGAGGAATACCTCTCCCAAGTTAGGGAGAGTGCGAACTGCATCCTAGCTGAGAGGGGGATTGCAGTGAAAGCATCCTAGCTGAAAGGGGGAGTGCTTGAAAAAGGGTAGCTACCAACCAGACTCAAAAGACCCAAGGAACTGGAGGACTTGTTAAGGAACTCTTAAACACCGGTGAGCGCCTAGGGTAGGAAATGTGCGCCGCGCTGTTAATTGTGTTTTCTTTTCAGAAAAATGGGAGATCGCAACAGCAGAGCGGGCTCTGCCACTCACCCCGCTTCGCAAAGTACTAAGAACAAACCGAAGCCGGCGAAACCGGAGCTTAAATCAGGAACTTTGAAGATGGGCAAGAAAACGGAATGAAAAATGAATGGAAAAAAAAAAAGTAGTAGTAATATACCCAGGGGTTCGAGTCCCATGGAGGTGAAAAGTAAGTAATTTCTGTGTTTTCTTTTGTGTATATTATTAAGTAAAATGGGAAATATGACATCAAAGAAACCCCAGATTCCCCCTTTGAAGGGAACCCCAAATGCTTATATGTATGTCCATTACGGTCCTGAAATTGTCCAATATGTTTCTGATTGGGTTAAATGGACTCAAAGTAAAGGAGAAAACTTCCCACCAGCTGGAACTTTTAATCGGGACAGATTTGAGCGCTTATAATATGTCTTAAGGGAGGTAGATAGTCCGCGACTGAATTTTCTGTAACTTAAAAAAAAAAGAATGAATTGATCTAAGTTACAAGAGCTGTTTGTGCTGAAGAGAGAGAGAGAGAGAGGGAGAGAAAGGGTACCCCTAGGGGGTTAATGAGCAATTTGCAAGCAGCAGCAGAGAAAATGTGAGCTTTCGTCAGTTTGAAGGTCCCTATAGGTGGAGCCTTCAAGATCCCTTTATTCCCCCCACTGCTACTCGAAGCTTCGTTTAGAGTTAAGTTCAATATTATAGGAGTATCGATACATACCTTTATCGATGTGTTTGTTTGTGTGCAATGAAGTATTTGTATGTGAACTTTAATGTGTTTTCTTCCCTGGATTGTTTTTTGTGTGTGTAGTTGGGCACTTTAGAGTCGAAAGCCCCATATTAGATTAAAGGAAAAGTTTATTCAAATACTCCAAAGTTTTGAGTATAAGGTTTGAGTTGAGATTTCTGGCAAAAATCGTAATTTGAAGGGAGTGTAAAGATAAGACAGGGCTTGCCTTTATCTCATCCTTGAGATGAACCAACCCTTGTACCAGCCCCTCGCAGACTAGTAGGGAATAACCCTCATCATCAGCTTCCAAATTGATTGGGATTAATACATACGAGTTCGTATTCTAAAATCCTGAGAAAAAGAAATTACTTGAAATTCGGAAAGACTCAAGGAAAACGAAAAGACATAAACACAAGGTCTAGGTGGTTCCAATGGATAAAAAGGGGTTTCTTAAGAAGAGATGAATTAAATATTTAAGGAAATCTGCTTCCCAAAAGCACTGGAATTTGAATTGGGGACAATCTTGAGATGTAAAGTGCCGTGTAATTTAACAGGTTACTTTTGAATCACTAGGATGCTATTTAAGATAAATAATGTGTCGATAAACATACGGAAATTATAACTTGGATCCAAATCATTAGACATGAAAAAGAGGTTGTTTTAATTTTGATAGTGTAAATTACAGTTAAAAATTCGAGGTTTGGTTCTTGATAAAGTTCTCAAAAGGGAATTTTCTTTTTAAAAGGTCTGACAACAATTGGCACTAATTCAAATGCTGCAAGCTTTTGTGTTTGTAAAGTCTGTTCCCAAAATATGAAGCTAAGCTCAAGACCTTGGCAAAGTTTGGCAGAAATCCAATTTTTGGCCGAGTTAATGAATCTGGGATAATTCTAAAAGAAAAGGGTCAGGCACAATTTAGTGGGTTTCTTTTAAGACAATAAAATCTTTTGAGAAAAAGAAAAGGAAGCAAAACTTGTCAATACCTGATTTCTGTTTTAAAACTGTTATGAGAATACTTGATTGGATTGTAGAGTCTCTCCAGACAACCTGAACAAGATAAGATGGGAGCTGTTGCAAGTGTAAACTGGTATGAGGCAAGTGGGAGAATGAGTCAGGGAAAGAGGACATAATGTACAAACTGTTTTAAGGGAAATGAATTTGATAATCTGGCCATCAACTGAGGCATTGGAACTGCACAGGGGGAGATAAGCAAAGATCTAGAGACAGAGATCCCCGTTGAAATGGAATAGTTAATATGGCCTAAAGAGTAAGGAAACATTTTAAACAATCCAAGACAATAGAGAAACTGAATAGAGAACTTTAGGATGATCATGGTCAGGAAAGAAAACTTAGAGGTAAAGGGAAAGCTGGAAAAAGGCTAAATAGATGTATTACTGACTATATTAATGTGCCTGTGAGCTACACAAAGTAAAACCACAGGATTAACACCTTGAGGACAGGCAGAGTTAAGCGGTTCCCAGAGAGAACCATCACTGGAAGTGAAGATACTGAGCCATTGAAAGATAGGATAAGAAGGTGCATTGTTGAGTTGTTTAAGGAATTGAGGTCTGACATGAGACAGCAGCAGGAGAGAGTAAACTGGAAGGAGTTTACCCAAATGGATTCAGATCAGGGAACTCATTTCACAGGGAGAGTCATTAAAGAAGTGTGTAATCTTATGGAGATTAAACAGAAATTCCATATTCCTTACCACCCCCAGAGTCCAGGGATAGTGGAAAGGATGAACTGAACTTTTAAAACAAATCAATCAAGAGACAGGGAACAGCCCAATATTCTAATGCGCCGTGGGCTACCCCAAGCAGGACCGCCAGGTTCACCCCATTTGAAATGATAACAGGTAAGGGCCATGCAATTACCTGAAGGTATTATAGTAGGAGGTGTAGGGCCACAGAAAGGAAAAATACAGGACAATGAAAGGGAATTAAGTAGGTGATTACATGAGTGGAGAGAGGAAGTTAGAGACTGACAGATGATTAAGGATATGGAAACAGGCAAATCCAAAGAGCAACAATGGACCATACCAGGTAATTATGACAGGTGATACATACGCACTTGTAGATATGAGAACGGGAAGTAAATGGAGGCATTACACACAGTTAAAGATACATGACAATTGACCAAGCGGTAACCCGGAGAACGGGAGCCGAAGTTAATGTCTCCACAGATCTACGATCCTGGTCGTGGGCCTATCAGTACTGGCAACAAGGTCGGGGATCATCACTGCTCATCCTGCACCGCAGGAGGAACTTTGGTACAGCACGGACAGTGCCGAATGTGACACGCAACGGGGAATGATAAATGTAACAGTAGGAGAACAAGTGCTTTCAAATTGTAGTAAGGGTTTGCTTCAGATCCAGCATGGGAGGTCCCCCACTACCCAGCCACCTCCCAGCTCTACTTTCACAGTCTGAGTAGAGATAATTGAAGCCCCTCAAACCACAGCGACTGACCCATCTTGTCCGACTATGCACCCAGGACCGACGAATGGTTTGGTACTGGTTAATCAGAAGTTTTGTATGATAATGTACACCATGAGCTGGTACCCGTAGTCTAGAATGTATCCGGTGTCATCCTGCCCCAATGGTGCTCAACCCATACCCAAGCACTCTATACGGCTCTGAGGCGCCAATTGATGACTGAAGCAGTTCAGTTCAGTGGCGAGGTGCGATTAGGCTTGGGAGGGAACCGCGTTAAGCGCAGCCTGATAAATGATGCCACTATGATATTCAATATAGGGACATCATTGGTTAATCCAAAGTCTGGCTACCGTGCTCGAAAGTCATGCGGGGACTATCAATAAATTAACTGAAATAGGAAAAAATATTTCAGACAAAGCGAGCAGAAATGACGTTTGCAACACCTATGGATCTTGGGCACTGGAACAAGCCCGAGAAAATTTAAGACAGACTAAAAGAAGGGGTAGTCCCTTCATGGGTAACTAATGAGCATCTATTGAATCTCTCACGACACAAGAATCATGACTTGACCGGTTTCCAGCTCAGGGGTTTAACACGTGTATGTAGAATGAATGTTGAATGTATAGCGAATAGTAATATGCTAATAGGCATTGTATTAGTAATACCTGTCATACCGATGTCAATGACATAACCCAGGCAAGACGCCCACACTGACTGCCCAGCCATGGGGCCCATTTGTACACCTACAAATGGACTTTATACAAATGCCTAAATGTATGGAATATAATGATGTTTTAGTTCAAGTATGTTTGTTCTCGCGATGGGTTGAGGCGTATCCCACCCGAGGAAATGATGCTGTTGTTGTTGTAAAATTGTTGTTCATTTTACGGCTAAAGTGATAAAGGAACTGTTGAAGGCCTTACAATGCAACCATCACCTTTCCTGCCCAAACCACCCCCAGTCTACTGGAGCGATGGAAAGACAAAATGGTATTCTGAAAAAACAAACTAAATTATGTGAAGAAACTGGTTTGAAAGGGCCTGAAGCTCTACCCTTGGCGCTCATGACTATGCGCTCTCACCCTAACCGTACCACCTCCCTCTCTCCTTATGAAGCTGTAATGGGATGTCCTATGCGCCTCCCAGTGACCCCACCCTGCTAGGGAAATGGACATCCACGCTATGGATGAGGGAATGATTACATACTGTACAGTGCTCACTAATTCTCTCAAGAGCTTGCATATACAGGTAGTAGAAGCTCAGAAAAAGCCCACCATTGAAGACTGCCATCAATACCAGACCGGGGACCTAGTCCTGGTAAAGACCTTCAGGAGAAAGAACTGTTTGGAACCTCGATGGGAAGGGCCTTTCCAAGTCCTGCTCACCACCCATACGGCCGTAAAGGTTGAAGGACGGCCCTTGTGGATCCACGCCTCGCACGTCAAGCGGACGCTGACCTCAGACGGAAGTGCTTGTGCAAGAACTTTAACTGAGCCGTCGGAATGCTGACTCTGATTTGGATCCTGTCCTGCGCGGTCCTGGCGGGGGCCTGGAATACCAATTCTGCGGTTCAACGAATGCAGGCCGTAGCCTCGCAAGTTCATCGGACTAAAGGTTGGATTTGTACTCATTTTCCTCTATGCAAGACAGCAGCTGAATTGCATGAGAGGGTGGAAAGGACCCTACCTTGTGCTGCTAACAACTCGAACGGCCCTGAAGGTTAAAGGGAAGGAAGACTGGGTCCACGCCACTCGCTGTAAAAGACATTGTCCGGCAACAATATAGCAGCTGTTACCAAGTGATCTAACTTGTACTATGTATTGAAACGGAAGGTTTGAGTAATTTTTATAAAAAAGATTCTTGGTGGTCTGTAATACTAGGTTGGTTCTCCGGTTGGGGAAGTTGGTTGCTATACGTTTTAATTGGGTTGGTCGTAGCCTGTGTTATAGGGTGTTGTGCATGTATTGCTTTGTGGATTTGCTGTTCCCATGTTATTAACAGTGTCTCTACTGGATGAGGAGGAGCTCCAGTTGTCCCTCAATTGACACGCACTGGCCCCAGCGAAACCCACTGGTGGGGAGAAAAGGTTTACCCCGCCAGGGATCGGCCTTCCCCTTATGGTTATGAGCCCCCTTATGATGATGAAGATACTATTCCTCATTGGTATTAATCCAGAAGATTAACAAGGTGGGATTGTGGAAGAATAAAATACATCTACAGGACAACTAAGGGTTAAACGGTTAAAACCATAGTGGAATACTACAGCACAGTTCCCTCTCTTGTTCTAGCAGGTACACCTGCAGCTGCCAGCTAACTGAGCAGGAAAGGAGAAAAGGAGTATCATAAACAAGCTTCCTAGAATCCTCGAGACAAGGCGAGGATGTCTGCCCCCAACACAAAGAGACAGGATCAAGCAATGGTCATCTGTTCTCTAGAGTGTACACCCCCTAGCACTAAAGATAAGGTCAAGCATGGTTACCTATTCTCTGTCTCACTTTTTTATTACCAGATGGGCTTCCCCCAATATCCTGTATAGTCATAAATTAGAATAGACTAATTGTGTGTTGCAGGCCAAAGACAATGATTCTCAATGTAATTAATTATTGAAGGTTAGACAGTCTTATCACCTTCAAGCTCTTTGATATGTACAACTTCTACTATAAATATGTGTGTACTGTGATGCTTCCTCAGAGTGCCGGACAGCTCCATTGTAAGCTGCTGGGCTCTCTGTGATATCATGATTCAATAAAGACTTCCGAGACAAACCTCCTGGGTCTGAGTGTTCACTCCGATTTCCGCGACAGAAACCATGACAATAGACCCACCGAATTTTATAATTGAAAAGCGTTATGAAAAGCAAAAGGCTGTGAACAGAAATACCAATGGAGCCAGTGACTGAGTCCACGACAGCACTCAGCTTCCGCCATAGAGTCGTAGAGTTATATAGCACAGAAACAGGCCCTTCGGCCCATCGGGTCTGTGCTGACCATCAAGCACCTGTCCCATTCTAAACCCATTTCCCAGCACTTGGCCGGTAGCCCTGTATGCTAGGGCGTTTCAGGTGCTCACCGAAACGCTTTCTAAATGTTAAGGGTTCCTGCCTCAAGGAGAGTGTCCCAGATTCCAACCACCCTCTGGGTGATTTTTTTTTTCCCCTCGAATCCCCTCTAAAAATGTTTTCTTCATCTCTGTCCTAAAACAGAGCCTCCCACCCCCCCAGTTCTGGACTCACGCACAAGAGGAAACATCATTTCCCCGTCCACCTTGTCAAGGTCGTTCAGGATCTTACGCACTTGAGTCAAGTCACCTCCTGCCCCTTACCTTAAATGTATGGCCCCTGGTGACAGGCACCTCCGCTAAGGGGAAAAGTTTCTTCCTATCTACCCTATCCATCCTCCTCATCATTATGTATACCTCCCTCAGCCTTCTCTGCTCCAAGGAAAACAACCCCAGCCTACCCAGTCTCTCTTCAGATGGCCACCAGCATTTTATGGTGTTTTTAGCACTGAGTGAGATCCAGGACAATGCAAGACCCTGCACTGCCCCATGAATGGGGCTACCTGGTGGTTTGGGCACTGAGTGAGATCCAGGACAATGCAAGACCCTGCACTGCCCCATGAATGGGGCTACCTGGTGGTTTGGGCACTGAGTGAGATCCAGGACAATGAAAGACCCTGCACTGTCCCATGAATGGGGTTACCTGGTGGTTTGGGCACTGAGTGAGATCCAGGACAATGGAAGACCCTGCACTGCCCCATGAATGGGGCTACCTGGTGGTTTGGGAGGTGAGTGAGATCCAGGACAATGCAAGACCC
>NW_027599377.1:0-27425 GCF_964194155.1 Cetorhinus maximus
GAGAAGAGGGGACTGAGAGAGAGAGAGAGGGGGGACTGAGAGAGAGAGAGAGGGGACAGAGAGAGAGAGAGGGGACTGAGAGAGAGAAAGAGGGGACTGAGAGAGAGAAAGAGGGGACTGAGAGAGAGAGGGGACTGAGAGAGAGAGAGAGGGGACTGAGAGAGAGAGAGAGGGGACTGAGAGAGAGCGAGAGGGGACTGAAAGAGAGAGAGAAGGGACTGAGAGAGAGAGAGAGGGGACTGAGTGAGAGAGAGTGTCTGAGAGAAGGAGAGGGGACTCAGAGAGAGGGGACAGAGAGAGAGAGAGGGGACTGAGAGACACCAGTCAGTGTACAGGTATCTCCCTGAGAGAGAGAGGGACTGAGAGACACCAGTCAGTGTACAGATATCTCCCTGAGAGAGAGGCGACAGAGAGACACCATTCAGTGTACAGATATCTCCCTGAGAGAGAGTGGACTGAGAGACACCAGTCAGTGTACAGATATCTCCCTGAAATAGAGGGGACTGAGAGACACCAGTCAGTGTACAGATACCTCCCTGAGAGAGATAGGGGAGTGAGAGACACCAGTCAGTGTACAGATATCTCGCTGAGAGAGAGAGGGACTGAGAGTCACCAGTCAGTGTACTGATATCTCCCTGAGAGAGTGAGGACTGAGCGACACCTGTCAGTGTACAGATATCTCCCTGAGAGAGAGGGGACTGAGAGACACCATTCAGTGTAAAGATAACTCCCTGAGAGAGAGGAGACTGAGAGACACCAGTCAGTGTACAGATATCTCCCTGAGAGAGTGAGGACTGAGAGACACCAGTCAGTGTACAGATATCTCCCTGAGAGAGAGAGGACTGAGAGACACCAGTCAGTGTACAGATATCTCCCAGAGAGAGAGAGGATTGAGAGACACCAGTCAGTGTACAGATATCTACCTGAGAGAGAGAGGACTGAGAGACACCAGTCAGTGTACAGATATCTCCCTGAGAGAGAGGTGACTTGGAGACTCCAGTCAGTGTACAGATATCTCCCTGAGAGAGAGAGAGGGGACTGAGACACACAACTCAGTGTACAGATACCTCCCTGAGAGAGAGAGGGGACTGAGAGACTCCAGTCAGTGTACAGATATCTCGCTGAGAGGGAGAGGGACTGAGAGTCACCAGTCAGAGTACCGAACTCTGCCTGAGAGAGAGGTGACTGAGAGACAGCAGTCAGTGTAAAGATATCTCCCTGAGAGAGAGGAGACTGAGATACACCAGTCAGTGTACAGATATCTCCCTGAGAGAGAGAGGACTGAGAGACACCTGTCAGTGTACAGATATCTCCCTAAGAGAGAGGGGTCTGAGAGACACCAGTTAATGTACAGATATCTCCCTGAGAGAGAGAGGGACGGAGAGACACCAGTCAGCGTCCAGATATCTCCGTGAGAGAGAGGGGACTGAGAGACATCAGTCAGTGTACAGATATCTCCCTGAGAGAGTGGGGATTGAGAGACACCAGTCTGTTTTATGATATCTCCCTGAGAGAGAGAGATACTGAGTGACACCAGTCAGTGCACAGATATCTCCCGGAGAGAGTGGGGATTGAGAGGCACCAGTCAGTGTAAAGATATCTCCCTGAGAGACAGAGAGATACTGAGTGACACCAGTCAGTGCACAGATATCTACCTGAGAGAGAGGGACTGAGAGTCACCAGTGTACTGAACTCTCCCTCAGAGAGGTGACTCAGAGACACCAGTCAGTTTACAGATATCTCCCTGAGAGAGAGGGGACTCAGAGACATGAGCCAGTGTACAGATATCTCGCTGAGAGAGAGGGGACTGAATGAGAGAGACAGGGGGCTGAGAGTGAGAGTGGGGACAGAGAGAGAGAGGGGACTGAGAGAGAGAGAGAGAGGGGTTTGCGAGGGAGGGGACTGAGAGAGAGAGAGAGGGGACTGAGAGTGTGAGAGGCGACTGAGAGAGAGAGAGAGAGGGGTTTGTGAGGGAGGGGACTGAGAGAGAGAGAGAGTGGACTGAGAGAGAGAGAGTGGACTGAGAGAGAGAGAGGGACTGAGAGAGAGAGAGGGGACTGAGATAGAGAGAGGGGACTGAGAGAGAGAGAGAGGGGACTGAGACAGAGAAGAGGGGACTGAGAGAGAGAGAGAGGGGGGACTGAGAGAGAGAGAGAGGGGACTGAGAGAGAGAAAGAGGGGACTGAGAGAGAGAAAGAGGGGACTGAGAGAGACAGAGAGGGGACTGAGAGAGAGAGAGAGGGGACTGAGAGAGAGAGAGAGGGGACTGAGAGAGAGAGAGAGGGGACTGAGAGAGAGCGAGAGGGGACTGAAAGAGAGAGAGAAGGGACTGAGAGAGAGAGAGAGGGGACTGAGTGAGAGAGAGTGCCTGAGAGAAGGAGAGGGGACTCAGAGAGAGGGGACAGAGAGAGAGAGAGGGGACTGAGAGACACCAGTCAGTGTACAGGTATCTCCCTGAGAGAGAGAGGGACTGAGAGACACCAGTCAGTGTACAGATATCTCCCTGAGAGAGAGGCGACAGAGAGACACCATTCAGTGTACAGATATCTCCCTGAGAGAGAGTGGACTGAGAGACACCAGTCAGTGTACAGATATCTCCCTGAAATAGAGGGGACTGAGAGACACCAGTCAGTGTACAGATACCTCCCTGAGAGAGATAGGGGAGTGAGAGACACCAGTCAGTGTACAGATATCTCGCTGAGAGAGAGAGGGACTGAGAGTCACCAGTCAGTGCACAGATATCTGCCTGAGAGAGTGAGGACTGAGAGACACCTGTCAGTGTACAGATATCTCCCTGAGAGAGAGGGGACTGAGAGACACCATTCAGTGTAAAGATAACTCCCTGAGAGAGAGGAGACTGAGAGACACCAGTCAGTGTACAGATATCTCCCTGAGAGAGTGAGGACTGAGAGACACCAGTCAGTGTACAGATATCTCCCTGAGAGAGAGAGGACTGAGAGACACCAGTCAGTGTACAGATATCTCCCAGAGAGAGAGAGGACTGAGAGACACCAGTCAGTGTACAGATATCTACCTGAGAGAGAGAGGACTGAGAGACACCAGTCAGTGTACAGATATCTCCCTGAGAGAGAGGTGACTTGGAGACTCCAGTCAGTGCACAGATATCTCCCTGAGAGAGAGAGAGGGGACTGAGACACACAACTCAGTGTACAGATATCTCCCTGAGAGAGAGAGGGGACTGAGAGACTCCAGTCAGTGTACAGATATCTCGCTGAGAAGGAGAGGGACTGAGAGTCACCAGTCAGTGTACCGAACTCTGCCTGAGAGAGAGGTGACTGAGAGACACCAGTCAGTGTAAAGATATCTCCCTGAGAGAGAGGAGACAGAGATACACCAGTCAGTGTACAGATATCTCCCTGAGAGAGAGAGGACTGAGAGACACCTGTCAGTGTACAGATATCTCCCTGAGAGAGAGGGGTCTGAGAGACACCAGTTAATGTACAGATATCTCCCTGAGAGAGAGAGGGACTGAGAGACACCAGTCAGCGTCCAGATATCTCCGTGAGAGAGAGGGGACTGAGAGACATCAGTCAGCGTACAGATATCTCCCTGAGAGAGTGGGGATTGAGAGACACCAGTCTGTTTTATGATATCTCCCTGAGAGAGAGAGACTGAGTGACACCAGTCAGTGCACAGATATCACCCTGAGAGAGAGGGACTGAGAGTCACCAGTGTACTGAACTCTCCCTCAGAGAGGTGACTGAGAGACACCAGTCATTGTACAGATATCTCCATGAGAGAGAGAGGGACTTAGAGACACCAGTCAGTGTACAGATATCTCCCTGAGAGAGAGGGGACTGAATGAGAGAGACAGGGGACTGAGAGTGAGAGTGGGGACAGAGAGAGAGAGGGGAATGAGAGAGAGTGAGAGAGGACTGAGAGAGAGAGAGAGATGGGTTTGCGAGGGAGGGTACTGAGAGAGAGAGAGAGGGGACTGAGAGACTGAGAGGCGACTGTGGGAGAGAGAGAGAGGGGTTTGCGAGGGAGGGGACTGAGAGAGAGAGAGAGTGGACTGAGAGAGAGAGAGAGAAGACTGAGAGAGAGAGAGGGACTGAGAGAGAGAGTGAGGGCACTGAGAGAGAGAGAGAGGGGACTGAGAGAGAGAGAGGGGGACTGAGAGAGAGAGAGAGGGGACTGAGAGAGAGAGAGAGAGGGGACTGAGAGAGAGAGAGAGGGGACAGAGAGAGAGAGAGAGAGGGGACTGAGAGAGAGAGAGAGGGGACTGAGAGAGAGAGAGAGAGGGGACTGAGAGAGAGAGAGGGGACTGACAGAGAGAGAGAGGGGACTGAGAGAGAGAGGGGACTGAGAGAGAGAGAGAGGGGACTGAGAGAGAGAGAGAGGGGACTGAGAGAGACAGAGAGGGGTCTGAGAGAGAGAGAGGGGACTGAGTGAGAGAGAGTGTCTGAGAGAAGGAGAGGGGACTGAGGGAGAGGGGACAGAGATAGAGAGAGAGTGGACTGTGAGACACCAGTCAGTGTACAGATTTCTCCCTGAGAGAGAGGGGACTGAGAGACACCAGTCAGTGTACAGATATCTCCCTGAGAGAGAGAGGGGACTGAGAGACAACAGTCAGTGTACAGATAGCTCCCTGAGAGAGAGGGGACTGAGAGACACCAGTCAGTGTACAGATATCTCCCTGAGAGAGAGAGGGGACTGAGAGACACCAGTCAGTGTTCTGAACTCTGCCTGAGAGAGAGGTGACTGAGTGACACCATTCAGTGTAAAGATAACTCCCTGAGAGAGAGGAGACTGAGAGACACCAGTCAGTGTACAGATATCTCCCTGAGAGAGTGAGGACTGAGAGACACCAGTCAGTGTACAGATATCTCCCTGAGAGAGAGAGGACTGAGAGACACCAGTCAGTGTACAGATATCTACGTGAGAGAGAGAGGACTGAGAGACACCAGTCAGTGTACAGGTATCTCCCTGAGAGAGAGGGGACTGAGAGACATCAGTCAGTGTACAGATATCTCCCTGAGAGAGATAGAGGGACTGAGAGAAACCAGTCAGTATAAAAATATCTCCCTTAGAGAGAGAGGAGACTGAGACACACAACTCGGTGTACAGATACCTCCCTGTGAGAGAGAGGGGACTGAGAGACACCAGGCAGTGTACAGATATCTCACTGAGAGAGAGAGGGACTGAGAGTCACCAGTCAGTGTACAGATATCTCCCAGAGAGAGAATAGACTGAGAGACACCAGTCAGTGTACAGATATCTCCCAGAGAGAGAATAGACTGCGAGACACCAGTCAGTGTAAAGATATCTCCCTGAGAGAGAGAGGGGACTGAGAGACACCAGTCAGTGTAAAGATATCTCCCTGAGAGAGAGAGGGGACTGAGAGACACCAGTCAGTGTACAGATATCTCGCTGAGAGAGAGAGGGACTGAAAGTCACCAGTTGGTGTACTGAACTCCGCCTGAGAGAGAGGTGACTGAGAGACACCAGTCAGTGTAAAGATATCTCCCTGAGAGAGAGGAGACTGAGAGACACCAGTCAGTGTACAGATATCTCCCTGAGAGAGAGAGGACTGAGAGACACCAGTCAGTGTACAGATATCTCCCTGAGCGAGAGAGGAGACTGAGACGCCAGTCAGTGTACAGATATCTCCCTGAGAGAGAGAGGACTGAGAGACACCAGTCAGTGCACAGATATCTCCCTGAGAGAGAGAGGGACTCAGAGACACCAGTCATTGTACAGATATCTCCCTGAGAGAGTGAGGGGAATGAGAGAAACCAGTCAGTGTACAGATATCTCCCTGAGAGAGAGGGGAGTGAGAGACCAGTCAGTGTACAGATATTTCCCTGAGAGAGAGAGGAGACTGAGAGACACCAGTCAGAGTACAGGTATCTCCCTGAGAGAGAGAGGACTGAGAGACACCAGTCAGTGCACAGATACCTCCCTGAGAGAGAGAGGAGACTGAGAGACACCAGTCAGTGTACAGATATCTCCCGGAGAGAGTGGGGATTGAGAGACACCTGTCAGTGTAAAGATATCTCCCTGAGAGAGAGAGATACTGAGTGACACCAGTCAGTGCACAGATATCTCCCTGAGAGAGAGGGACTGAGAGTCACCAGTGTACTGAACTCTCCCTCAGAGAGGTGACTGAGAGACACCAGTCATTGTACAGATATCTCCCTGAGAGAGAGAGGGACTTAGATACACCAGTCAGTGTTCAGATATCTCCCTGAGAGAGAGGGGACTGAATGAGAGAGACAGGGGACTGAGACTGAGAGTGGGGACAGAGAGAGAGAGGGGACTGAGAGTGAGTGAGAGGGGACTGAGAGAGAGAGAGAGAGGGGTATGCGAGGGAGGGTACTGAGAGAGAGAGAGAGGGGACTGAGAGAGTGAGAGGCGACTGAGAGAGAGAGAGCGAGGGGTTTGCGAGGGAGGGGACTGAGAGAGAGAGAGAGTTGACAGAGAGAGAGAGAGAAGACTGAGAGAGAGAGAGGGACTGAGAGAGAGAGAGGGCACTGAGAGAGAGAGAGGGGACTGAGAGAGAGAGAGAGGGGACTGAGAGAGAGAGAGGGGGACTGAGAGAGAAAGAGAGGGGACTGAGAGAGAAAGAGAGGGGACTGAGAGAGAGAGAGAGAGGGGACTGAGAGAGAGAGAGGGCCTGAGAGAGAGAGAGAGGGGACTAAGAGAGAGAGAGAGGGGATTGAGAGAGAGAGAGAGGGGACTGAGAGAGAGAGAGGGGACTGAGAGAGAGAGATAGGGGACTGAGAGAGACAGAGAGGGGACTGAGAGAGAGAGAGGGGACTGAGTGAGAGAGAGTGTCTGAGAGAAGGAGAGGGGACTGAGAGAGAGGGGACAGAGAAATAGAGAGAGGGGTCTGTGAGACTCCAGTCAGTGTACAGATATCTCCCTGAAAGAGAGGGGACTGAGAGCCACCAGTCAGTGTACAGATATCTCCCTGAGAGAGAGGGGACTGAGAGACACCAGTCAGTGTACAGATACCTCCCTGAGAGAGAGAGGGGAGTGAGAGACACCAGTCAGTGTACAGATATCTCGCTGAGAGAGAGAGGGACTGAGCGTCACCAGTCAGTGTACTGAACTCTGCCTGAGAGAGAGGTGACTGAGTGACACCATTCAGTGTAAAGATAACTCACTGAGAGAGAGGAGACTGAGAGAAACCAGTCAGTGTACAGATATCTCCCTGAGAGAGTGAGGACTGAGAGACACCAGTCAGTGTACAGATATCTCCCTGAGAGAGAGAGGACTGAGAGACACCAGTCAGTGTACAGATATCTACGTGAGAGAGAGAGGACTGAGAGACACCAGTCAGTGTACAGATATCTCCCTGAGAGAGAGGGGACTGAGAGACATCAGTCAGTGTACAGATATCTCCCTGAGAGTGTGGGGACTGAGAGACACCAGTCAGTGTACAGATATCTCCCTGAGAGAGAGGGGACTGAGAGACATCAGTCAGTGTACAGATATCTCCCAGAGAGAGAATAGACTGAGAGACACCAGTCAGTGTACAGATATCTCCCTAAGAGAGAGAGAGGACTGAGAGACACCAGTCAGTGTACAGATATCTCCCTGAGAGTGAGAGGACTGAGAGACACCAGTCAGTGCACAGATATCTCCCTGAGAGAGAGAGGACTGAGAGACACCATTCAGTGTACAGATATCTCCCTGAGAGTGTGGAGACTGAGAGACACCAGTCAGTGTACAGATATCTCCCAGAGAGAGAATAGACTGAGAGACACCAGTCAGTGAACAGATATCTCCCTAAGAGAGAGAGAGGACTGAGAGACACCAGTCAGTGTACAGATATCTCCCTGAGAGTGAGAGGACTGAGAGACACCAGTCAGTGCACAGATATCTCCCTGAGAGAGAGAGGACTGAGAGACATCATTCAGTGTACAGATATCTCGCTGAGAGAGAGAGGGACTGAGAGTCACCAGTCAGTGTACAGATATCTCGCTGAGAGAGAGAGGGACTGAGAGTCACCAGTTGGTGTACTGAACTCCGCCTGAGAGAGAGGTGACTGAGAGACACCAGTCAGTGTACAGATATCTCCCTGAGAGAGAGAGGACTGAGAGACACCAGTCAGTGCACAGATATCTCCCTGAGAGAGAGAAGGACTGAGAGACACCAGTCAGTGTACAGATATCTCCCTGAGAGAGAGGGGAATGAGAGACACCAGTCAGTGTACAGATATCTCCCTGAGAGAGAGGGGACTGAGAGACACCAGTCAATGCACAGATATCTCCCTGAGAGAGAGAGGAGACTGAGAGACACCAGTCAGTGTAAAGATATCTCCCTGAGAGAGAGAGATACTGAGTGACACCAGTCAGTGCACTGATATCTCCCTGAGAGTGAGAGGGGACTGAGAGACACCAGTCAGTGTAAAGATATCTCCCTGAGAGAGAGAGGGGACTGAGAGACACCAGTCAGTGTACAGATATCTCCCTGAGAGTGAGAGGACTGAGAGACACCAGTCAGTGCACAGATATCTCCCTGAGAGAGAGAGGACTGAGAGACACCATTCAGTGTACAGATATCTCGCTGAGAGAGAGAGGGACTGAGAGTCACCAGTCAGTGTACAGATATCTCGCTGAGAGAGAGAGGGACTGAGAGTCATCAGTCAGTGTACAGATATCTCGCTGAGAGAGAGAGGGACTGAGAGTCACCAGTTGGTGTACTGAACTCCGCCTGAGGGAGAGGTGACTGAGAGACACCAGTCAGTGTACAGATATCTCCCTGAGAGAGAGAGGACTGAGAGACACCAGTCAGTGCACAGATATCTCCCTGAGAGAGAGAAGGACTGAGAGACACCAGTCAGTGTACAGATATCTCCCTGAGAGAGAGGGGAATGAGAGACACCAGTCAGTGTACAGATATCTCCCTGAGAGAGAGGGGACTGAGAGACACCAGTCAGTGCACAGATATCTCGCTGAGAGAGAGAGGAGACTGAGAGACACCAGTCAGTGTAAAGATATCTCCCTGAGAGAGAAAGATACTGAGTGACACCAGTCAGTGCACTGATATCTCCCTGAGAGAGAGGGAGTGAGAGTCACCAGTGTACTGAACTCTCCCTCAGAGAGGTGACTGAGAGACACCAGTCAGTGTACAGATATCTCCGAAAGAGAGAGAGGTTCAGAGACACCAGTCCGTTTACGGATATCTACCTTAGAGAGAGGGGACTCAGAGACATGAGCCAGTGTACAGATATCTCCCTGAGAGAGAGGGGACTGAATGAGAGAGACAGGGGGCTGAGAGTGAGAGTGGGGACAGAGAGAGAGAGGGGACTGAGAGAGAGTGAGAGGGGACTGAGAGAGAGAGAGAGAGGGGTTTGCGAGGGAGGGTACTGAGAGAGAGAGAGAGGGGACTGAGAGAGTGAGAGGCGACTGAGAGAGAGAGAGAGAGAGAGGGGTTTGCGAGGGAGCGGACTGAGAGAGAGAGAGAGTGGACTGAGAGAGAGAGAGAAGACTGAGAGAGTGAGAGGGACTGAGAGAGAGAGAGGGGACTGAGAGAGAGAGAGGGGCCTGAGAGAGAGAGAGAGGGGACTGAGAGAGAGAGAGAGGGGTTTGAGAAAGAGAGAGAGGGGACTGAGAGAGAGAGAAGGGACTGAGAGAGAGAGAGAGGGGACTGAGAGAGAGAGAGAGGGGAATGAGAGAGAGAGAGAGGGGACTGAGTGAGAGAGAGAGAGGACTGAGAGAGAGAGAGGGGACTGAGAGACACCAGTCAGTATACAGATATCTCCGTGAGAGAGAGAGGGACTGAGAGACACGAGTCAGCGTACAGATATCTCCCTGAGAGACAGGGGACTTAGAGACACCAGTCAGTGTACAGACATCTCCCTGAGAGAGAGGGGACTGAGTGACACCAGTCAGTGTACAGATATCTCCCTGAAAGAGAGGGGACTGAGAGACACCAGTCAGTGTACAGATATCTCCCTGAGAGAGAGGGGACTGAGAGACACCAGTCAGTGTACAGATATCTCCCTGAGAGAGAGAGGGGACTGAGAGACACCAGTCAGTGTACAGATATCTCCCTGAGAGAGAGAGGGGACTGAGACACACAACTGAGTGTACAGATACATCCCTGAGAGAGATAGGGGAGTGAGAGACACCAGTCAGTGTACAGATATCTCGCTGAGAGAGAGAGGGACTGGGAGTCATCAGTCAGTGTACTGAACTCTGCCTGAGAGAGAGGAGACTGAGAGACACCAGTCAGTGTAAAGATATCTCCCTGAGAGAGAGAGATACTGAGTGACACCAGTCAGTGCACTGATATCTCCCTGAGAGAGAGGGACTGAGAGTCACCAGTGTACTGAACTCTCACTCAGAGAGGTGACTGAGAGACACCAGTCAGTGTACAGATATCTCCGAAAGAGAGAGAGGTTCAGAGACTCCAGTCCGTTTACAGATATCTACCTTAGAGAGAGGGGACTCAGAGACATGAGCCAGTGTACAGATATCTCCCTGAGAGAGAGGGGACTGAATGAGAGAGACAGGGGGCTGAGAGTGAGAGTGTGGACAGAGAGAGAGAGGGGACTGAGAGAGAGTGAGAGGGGACTGAGAGAGAGAGAGAGAGGGGTTTGCGAGGGAGGGTACTGAGAGAGAGAGAGAGGGGACTGAGAGAGTGAGAGACGACTGAGAGAGAGAGAGAGAGAGAGAGGGGTTTGCGAGGGAGGGGACTGAGAGAGAGAGAGAGTGGACTGAGAGAGAGAGAGAAGACTGAGAGAGTGAGAGGGACTGAGAGAGAGAGAGGGGACTGAGAGAGAGAGAGGGGCCTGAGAGAGAGAGAGAGGGGACTGAGAGAGAGAGAGAGGGGATTGAGAAAGAGAGAGAGGGGACTGAGAGAGAGAGAGAGGGGAATGAGAGAGAGAGAGAGGGGACTGAGTGAGAGAGAGAGAGGACTGAGAGAGAGAGAGGGGACTGAGAGACACCAGTCAGTGTACAGATATCTCCGTGAGAGAGAGAGGGACTGAGAGACACGAGTCAGTGTACAGATATCTCCCTGAGAGACAGGGGATTGAGAGACACCAGTCAGTGTACAGATATCTCCCTGAGAGAGAGGGGACTGAGAGACACCAGTCAGTGTACAGATATCTCCCTGAAAGAGAGGGGACTGAGGGACACCAGTCAGTGTACAGATATCTCCCTGAGAGAGAGGAGACTGAGAGACACCAGTCAGTGTACAGATATCTCCCTGAGAGAGTGAGGACTGAGAGACACCAGTCAGTGTACAGATATCTCCCTGAGAGAGAGGAGACTGAGAGACACCAGTCAGTGTACAGATATCTCCCTGAGAGAGTGAGGACTGAGAGACACCAGTCAGTGTACAGATATCTCCCTGAGAGAGAGAGGGACTGAGAGACACCAGTCAGTGTACAGATATCTCCCTGAGAGAGAGAGGACTGAGAGACACCAGTCAGTGCACAGATATCTCCCTGAGAGAGAGAAGGACTGAGAGACACCAGTCAGTGTACAGATATCTCCCTGAGAGAGAGGGGAATGAGAGACACCAGTCAGTGTACAGATATCTCCCTGAGAGAGAGGGGACTGAGAGACACCAGTCAGTGCACAGATATCTCGCTGAGAGAGAGAGGAGACTGAGAGACACCAGTCAGTGTAAAGATATCTCCCTGAGAGAGAGAGATACTGAGTGACACCAGTCAGTGCAATGATATCTCCCTGAGAGAGAGGGACTGAGAGTCACCAGTGTACTGAACTCTCCCTCAGAGAGGTGACTGAGAGACACCAGTCAGTGTACAGATATCTCCGAAAGAGAGAGAGGTTCAGAGACACCAGTCCGTTTACGGATATCTACCTTAGAGAGAGGGGACTCAGAGACATGAGCCAGTGTACAGATATCTCCCTGAGAGAGAGGGGACTGAATGAGAGAGACAGGGGGCTGAGAGTGAGAGTGGGGACAGAGAGAGAGAGGGGACTGAGAGAGAGTGAGAGGGGACTGAGAGAGAGAGAGAGAGGGGTTTGCGAGGGAGGGTACTGAGAGAGAGAGAGAGGGGACTGAGAGAGTGAGAGGCGACTGAGAGAGAGAGAGAGAGAGAGGGGTTTGCGAGGGAGGGGACTGAGAGAGAGAGAGAGTGGACTGAGAGAGAGTGAGAAGACTGAGAGAGTGAGAGGGACTGAGAGAGAGAGAGGGGACTGAGAGAGAGAGAGGGGCCTGAGAGAGAGAGAGAGGGGACTGAGAGAGAGAGAGAGGGGATTGAGAAAGAGAGAGAGGGGACTGAGAGAGAGAGAAGGGACTGAGAGAGAGAGAGAGGGGACTGAGAGAGAGAGAGAGGGGAATGAGAGAGAGAGAGAGGGGACTGAGTGAGAGAGAGAGAGGACTGAGAGAGAGAGAGGGGACTGAGAGACACCAGTCAGTGTACAGATATCTCCGTGAGAGAGAGAGGGACTGAGAGACACGAGTCAGTGTACAGATATCTCCCTGAGAGACAGGGGACTTAGAGACACCAGTCAGTGTACAGATATCTCCCTGAGAGAGAGGGGACTGAGTGACACCAGTCAGTGTACAGATATCTCCCTGAAAGAGAGGGGACTGAGAGACACCAGTCAGTGTACAGATATCTCCCTGAGAGAGAGGGGACTGAGAGACACCAGTCAGTGTACAGATATCTCCCTGAGAGAGAGAGGGGACTGAGAGACACCAGTCAGTGTACAGATATCTCCCTGAGAGAGAGAGGGGACTGAGACACACAACTGAGTGTACAGATACATCCCTGAGAGAGATAGGGGAGTGAGAGACACCAGTCAGTGTACAGATATCTCGCTGAGAGAGAGAGGGACTGGGAGTCATCAGTCAGTGTACTGAACTCTGCCTGAGAGAGAGGAGACTGAGAGACACCAGTCAGTGTAAAGATATCTCCCTGAGAGAGAGAGATACTGAGTGACACCAGTCAGTGCACTGATATCTCCCTGAGAGAGAGGGACTGAGAGTCACCAGTGTACTGAACTCTCACTCAGAGAGGGGACTGAGAGACACCAGTCAGTGTAAAGATATCTCCCTGAGAGAGAGGAGACTGAGCGACACCAGTCAGAGTACAGATATCTCCCTGAGAGAGAGAGGTCTGAGAGACATCAGTCAGTGTACAGATATCTCGCTGAGAGAGAGAGGGACTGAGAGTCACCAGTTGGTGTACTGAACTCCGCCTGAGAGAGAGGTGACTGAGAGACACCAGTCAGTGTACAGATATCTCCCTGAGAGAGAGAGGACTGAGAGACACCAGTCATTGCACAGATATCTCCCTGAGAGAGAGAAGGACTGAGAGACACCAGTCAGTGTACAGATATCTCCCTGAGAGAGAGAGGGAAATGAGAGAAACCAGTCAGTGTACCGATATCTCCCTGAGAGAGAAGGGACTGAGAGACCAGTCAGTGTACAGATATCTCCCTGAGAGAGAGAGGAGATGAGAGACACCAGTCAGTGTACAGATATCTCCCTGAGAGAGAGTGGAGACTGAGAGACACCAGTCAGTGTACAGATATCTCCCGGAGAGAGTGGGGATTGAGAGACACCAGTCAGTGTAAAGATATCTCCCTGAGAGAGAGAGCTACTGAGAGACACCAGTCAGTGTACAGATATCTCCCAGAGAGAGAATAGACTGAGAGACACCAGTCAGTGTACAGATATCTCCCTAAGAGAGAGAGAGGACTGAGAGACACCAGTCAGTGTACAGATATCTCCCTGAGAGTGAGAGGACTGAGAGACACCAGTCAGTGCACAGATATCTCCCTGAGAGTGAGAGGACTTAGAGACATCATTCAGTGTACAGATATCTCCCTGAGAGAGAGAGGGGACTGAGAGACACCAGTCAGTGTAAAGATATCTCCCTGAGAGAGAGAGGGGACTGAGAGACACCAGTCAGTGTACAGATATCTCGCTGAGAGAGAGAGGGACTGAGAGTCACCAGTCAGTGCACAGATATCTCGCTGAGAGAGAGAGGGACTGAGAGTCACCAGTCAGTGCACAGATATCTCCCTGAGAGAGAGAGGGACTGAGAGTAACGAGTTGGTGTACTGAACTCCGCCTGAGAGAGAGGTGACTGAGAGACACCAGTCAGTGTAAAGATATCTCCCTGAGAGAGAGGAGACTGAGAGACACCAGTCAGAGTACAGATATCTCCCTGAGAGAGAGAGGACTGAGAGACACCAGTCAGTGTACAGATATCTCCCTGAGAGAGAGAGGACTGAGAGACACCAGTCAGTGTACAGATATCTCCCTGAGAGAGAGAGGGGAATGAGAGACACCAGTCAGTGTACAGATATCTCCCTGAGAGAGAGGGGACTGAGAGACCAGTCAGTGTACAGATATCTCCCTGAGAGAGAGAGGAGGCTGAGAGACACCAGTCAGTGTACAGATATCTCCCTGAGAGAGAGAGGACTGAGAGACACCAGTCAGTGCACAGATATCTCCCTGATATAGAGAGGAGACTGAGAGACACCAGTCAGTGTACAGATATCTCCCGGAGAGAGTGGGGATTGAGAGACACCAGTCAGTGTAAAGATATCTCCCTGAGAGAGAGAGATACTGAGTGACACCAGTCAGTGCACAGATATCTCCCTGAGAGAGAGTGACTGAGAGTCACCAGTGTACTGAACTCTCCCTCAGAGAGGTGACTGAGAGACACCAGTCAGTGTACAGATATCTCCCTGAGAGAGAGAGGGACTTTGAGACACCAGTCAGTGTACAGATATCTCCGAAAGAGAGAGAGGGTCAGAGACACCAGTCCGTTTACAGATATCTCCCTGAGAGAGAGGGGACTCAGAGACATGTGCCAGTGTACAGATATCTCCCTGAGAGAGAGGGGACTGAATGAGAGAGACAGGGGGCTGAGAGTGAGAGTGGGGACAGAGAGAGAGAGGGGACTGAGAGAGAGTGAGAGGGGACTCAGAGAGAGAGAGAGAGGGGTTTGCGAGGGAGGGTACTGAGAGAGAGAGAGAGGGGACTGAGAGAGTGAGAGGCGACTGAGAGAGAGAGAGAGGGGTTTGCGAGGGAGGGGACTGAGAGAGAGAGAGAGTGGACTGAGAGAGAGAGAAGACTGAGAGAGTGAGAGGGGACTGAGAGAGAGAGAGGGGACTGAAAGAGAGAGAGAGGGGACTGAGAGAGAGAGAGTGGGGACTGAGAGAGAGAGAGAGGGGACTGAGAGAGAGAGAGAGGGGACTGAGAGAGAGAGAGAGGGGACTGAGAGAGAGAGAGAGGGGACTGAGAGAGAGAGAGAGGGGATTGAGAGAGAGAGAGAGGGGACTGAGAGAGAGAGAGGGGACTGTGAGATAGAGAGAGGGGACTGAGAGAGAGAGAGGGTCTGAGTGAGAGAGAGAGGGGACTGAGAGAGAGAGAGGGGACTGAGAGACACCAGTCAGTGTACAGATATCTCCGTGAGAGAGTGAGGGACTGAGAGACACGAGTCAGTGTACAGATATCTCCCTGAGAGACAGGGGACTGAGAGACACCAGTCAGTGTACAGATATCTCCCTGAGAGAGAGGCGACTGAGAGACACCAGTCAGTGTGCAGATATCTCCCTGAAAGAGAGGGGACTGAGAGACACCAGTCAGTGTACAGATATCTCCCTGAGAGAGAGGGGACTGAGAGACACCAGTCAGTGTACAGATACCTCCCTGAGAGAGAGAGGGGACTGAGAGACACCAGTCAGTGTACAGATATCTCCCTGAGAGAGATAGGGGACTGAGACACACAACTGAGTGTACAGATACCTCCCTGAGAGAGATAGGGGAGTGAGAGACACCAGTCAGTGTACAGATATCTCGCTGAGAGAGAGAGGGACTGAGAGTCATCAGTTAGTGTACTGAACTCTGCCTGAGAGAGAGGTGACTGAGTGACACCATTCAGTGTAAAGATAACTCCCTGAGAGAGAGGAGACTGAGAGACACCAGTCAGTGCACAGATATCTCCCTGAGAGAGTGAGGACTGAGAGACACCAGTCAGTGTACATATATCTCCCTGAGAGAGAGAGGACTGAGAGTCACCAGTCAGTGTACAGATATCTACCTGAGAGAGAGAGGACTGAGAGACACCAGTCAGTGTACAGATATCTCCCTGAGAGAGAGGGGACTGAGAGACACCAGTCAGTGTACAGATATCTCCCTGAGAGAGAGAGAGGGGACTGAGACACACAACTCAGTGTACAGATACCTACCTGAGAGAGAGAGGGGACTGAGAGACACCAGTCAGTGTACAGATATCTCGCTGAGAGAGAGAGGGACTGAGAGTCACCAGTCAGAGTACTGAACTCTGCCTGAGAGAGAGGTGACTGAGAGA
Organism: Cetorhinus maximus; assembly: GCF_964194155.1. Lineage (NCBI taxonomy): Eukaryota > Metazoa > Chordata > Chondrichthyes > Lamniformes > Cetorhinidae > Cetorhinus > Cetorhinus maximus. The sequence goes on from NW_027599377.1 coordinate 16,280, forward strand.
CACCAGTCGGTGTAAAGATATCTCCCTGAGAGAGAGGAGACTGAGAGACACCAGTCAGTGTACAGATATCTCCCTGAGGGAGAGAGGACTGAGAGACACCTGTCAGTGTACAGATATCTCCCTGTGAGGGAGAGGACTGAGAGACACCAGTCAGTGTACAGATATCTCCCTGGGAGAGAGGGGTCTGAGAGACACCAGTTAGTGTACAGATATCTCCCTGAGAGAGAGACGGACTGAGAGACACCAGTCAGCGTACAGATATCTCCGTGAGAGATAGTGGACTGAGAGACATCAGTCAGTGTACAGATATCTCCCTGAGAGAGTGGGGACTGAGAGACACCAGTCAGTGTAAAGATATCTCCCTGAGAGAGAGAGACTGAGAGACACCAGTCAGTGCACAGATATCTCCCTGAGAGAGGGAGAGGGACTGAGAGTCACCAGTGTACTGAACTCTCCCTGAGAGAGTTGACTGAGAGACACCAGACAGTGTACAGATATCTCCCGGAGAGAGAGAGGGACTTAGAGACACCAGTCAGTGTACAGATATGTCTGATAGAGAGAGAGGGTCAGTGACACCAGTCAGTTTACAGATATATCCCTGAGAGAGAGAGGGGACTGAGAGACACGAGCCAGTGTACAGATATCTCCATGAGAGAGAGAGAGGGACTGAGAGACACCAGTCAGTATAAAGATATCTCCCTGAGAGAGAGAGGGGACTGAGACACACAACTGATTGTACAGATACCTCCCTGAGAGAGAGAGGGGAGTGAGAGACACCAGTCAGTGTACAGATATCTCGCTGAGAGAGAGAGGGACTGAGAGTCACCAGTCAGTGTACTGAACTCTGCCTGAGAGAGAGGTGACTGAGAGACACCATTCAGTGTAAAGATAACTCCCTGAGAGAGAGGAGACTGAGAGACACCAGTCAGTGTACAGATATCTCCCTGAGAGAGTGAGGACTGAGAGACACCAGTCAGTGTACAGATATCTCCCTGAGAGAGAGAGGTCTGAGAGACACCAGTCAGTGTACAAATATCTCCCTGAGAGAGAGAGGAGACTGAGACACACAACTCGGTGTAAATATACCTCCCTGAGACAGATAGGTGTCTGAGAGACACCAGTCAGTGTACAGATATCTCACTGAAAGAGAGAGGGACTGAGAGTCACCAGTCAGTGTACAGATATCTCCCAGAGAGAGAATAGACTGAGAGACACCGGTCAGTGTACAGATATCTCCCTAAGAGAGAGAGAGGACTGAGAGACACCAGTCAGTGTACAGATATCTCCCTGAGAGAGAGAGGAGACTGAGACACACAACTCGATGTAAATATACCTCCCTGAGACAGATAGGTGTCTTAGAGACACCAGTCAGTGTACAGATATCTCACTGAAAGAGAGAGGGACTGAGAGTCACCAGTCAGTGTACAGATATCTCCCAGAGAGAGAATAGACTGAGAGACACCGGTCAGTGTACAGATATCTCCCTAAGAGAGAGAGAGGACTGAGAGACACCAGTCAGTGTACAGATATCTCCCTAAGAGAGAGAGAGGACTGAGAGACACCAGTCAGTGTACAGATATCTCCCTGAGATTGAGAGGACTGAGAGACACCAGTCAGTGCACAGATATCTCCCTGAGAGAGAGAGGACTGAGAGACACCATTCAGTGTACAGATATCTCCCTGAGAGAGAGAGGGGACTGAGAGACACCAGTCAGTGTAAAGATATCTCCCTGAGAGAGAGAGGGGAGTGAGAGACACCAGTCAGTGTACAGATATCTCGCTGAGAGAGAGAGGGACTGACAGTCACCAGTCAGTGTACAGATATCTCGCTGAGAGAGAGAGGGACTGAGAGTCACCAGTTGGTGTACTGAACTCCACCTGAGAGAGAGGTGACTGAGAGACACCAGTCAGTGTAAAGATATCTCCCTGAGAGAGAGGTGACTGAGTGACACCAGTCAGAGTACAGATATCTCCCTGAGATAGAGAGGACTGAGAGACACCAGTCAGTGTACCGATATCTCCCTGAGCGAGAGAGGAGACTGAGCGACACCAGTCAGTGTACAGATATCTCCCTGAGAGAGAGAGGACTGAGAGACACCAGTCAGTGTACAGATATCTCCCTGAGAGACAGAGGGGAATGAGAGACGACAGTCAGTGTACAGATATCTCCCTGAGAGAGAGGGGACTGAGAGACCAGTCAGTGTACAGATATCTCCCTGAGAGAGAGGGGACTGAGACACCCGTCAGTGTACAGATATCTCCCTGAGAGAGAGAGGGGACTGAGAGACACCCGTCGGTGTACAGATATCTCCCTGAGAGAGTGAGGGGACTGAGACACACAACTGAGTGTACAGAACCCTCCCTGAGAGAGATAGGGGAGTGAGAGACACCAGTCAGTGTACAGATATCTCGCTGAGAGAGAGAGGGACTCAGAGTAATCAGTCAGTGTACTGAACTCTGCCTGAGAGAGAGGTGACTGAGTGACACCATTCAGTGTAAAGATAACTCCCTGAGAGAGTGGAGACTGAGAGACACCAGTCAGTGTACAGATATCTCCCTGAGAGAGTGAGGACTGAGAGACACCAGTCAGTGTACAGATATCTCCCTGAGAGAGAGAGGACTGAGAATCACCAGTCAGTGTACAGATATCTACCTGAGAGAGAGAGGACTGAGAGACACCACTCAGTGTACAGATATCTCCCTGAGAGAGAGGGGACTGAGAGACACCAGTCAGTGTACAGATATCTCCCTGAGAGAGAGAGAGGGGACTGAGACACACAACTCAGTGTACAGATACCTACCTGAGAGAGAGAGGGGACTGAGAGACACCAGTCAGTGTACAGATATCTCGCTGAGAGAGAGAGGGACTGAGAATCACCAGTAGGAGTACTGAACTCTGCCTGAGAGAGAGGTGACTGAGAGACACCAGTCAGTGTAAAGATATCTCCCTGAGAGAGAGGAGACTGAGAGACACCAGTCAGTGTACAGATATCTCCCTGAGAGAGAGAGGACTGAGAGACACCTGTCAGTGTACAGATATCTCCCCGAGAGAGAGAGGACTGAGAGACACCAGTCAGTGTTCAGATATCTCCCTGGGAGAGAGGGGTCTGAGAGACACCAGTTAGTGTACAGATATCTCCCTGAGAGAGAGACGGACTGAGAGACACCAGTCATCGTACAGATATCTCAGTGAGAGAGAGTGGACTGAGAGACCTCAGTCAGTGCACAGATATCTCCCTGAGAGAAGGAGAGGGACTGAGAGTCACCAGTGTACTGAACTCTCCCTGAGAGAGTTGACTGAGAGACACCAGTCAGTGTACAGATATCTCCCGGAGAGAGAGAGGGACTTAGAGACACCAGTCAGTGTACAGATATCTCTGATAGAGAGATAGGGTCAGAGACACCAGTCAGTTTACAGATATATCCCTGAGAGAGAGAGGGGACTCAGAGACACGAGCCAGTGTACAGATATCTCCATGAGAGAGAGAGAGGGACTGAGAGAAACCAGTCAGTATAAAGATATCTCCCTGAGAGAGAGAGGGGACTGAGACACACAACTGAGTGTACAGATACCTCCCTGAGAGAGAGAGGGGAGTGAGAGACACCAGTCAGTGTACAGATATCTCGCTGAGAGAGAGAGGGACTGAGAGTCACCAGTCAGTGTACTGAACTCTGCCTGAGAGAGAGGTGACTGAGTGACACCATTCAGTGTAAAGATAACTCCCTGAGAGAGAGGAGACTGAGAGACACTAGTCAGTGTACAGATATCTCCCTGAGAGAGTGAGGACTGAGAGACACCAGTCAGTGTACAGATATCTCCCTGAGAGAGAGAGGACAGAGAGACACCAGTCAGTGTACAGATATCTCCCTGAGAGAGAGAGGAGACTGAGACACACAACTCGGTGTAAATATACCTCCCTGAGAGAGAGAGGTGTCTGAGAGACACCAGTCAGTGTACAGATATCTCACTGAAAGAGAGAGGGACTGAGAGTCACCAGTCAGTGTACAGATATCTCCCAGAGAGAGAATAGACTGAGAGACGCCAGTCAGTGTACAGATATCTCCCTAAGAGAGAGAGAGGACTGAGAGACACCAGTCAGTGTACAGATCTCTCCCTGAGAGAGAGAGGACAGAGAGACACCAGTCAGTGTACAGATATCTCCCTAAGAGAGAGAGAGGACTGAGAGACACCAGTCAGTGTACAGATATCTCCCTGAGAGAGAGAGGGGACTGAGAGACACCAGTCAGTGTAAAGATATCTCCCTGAGAGAGAGAGGGGACTGAGAGACACCAGTCAGTGTACAGATATCTCGCTGAGAGAGAGAGGGACTGAGAGTCACCAGTCAGTGTACAGATATCTCGCTGAGAGAGGGAGGGACTGAGAGTCACCAGTTGGTGTACTGAACTCCGCCTGAAAGAGAGGTGACTGAGAGACACCAGTCAGTGTAAAGATATCTCCCTGAGAGAGAGGTGACTGAGAGACACCAGTCAGAGTACAGATATCTCCCTGAGAGAGAGAGGACTGAGAGACACCAGTCAGTGTACCGATATCTCCCTGAGCGAGAGAGGAGACTGAGAGACACCAGTCAGTGTACAGATATCTCCCTGAGAGAGAGAGGACTGAGAGACACCAGTCAGTGCACAGATATCTCCCTGAGAGAGAGAGGAGACTGTGTGACACCAGTCAGTGTACAGATATCTCCCGGAGAGAGTGGGGATTGAGACACACCAGTCAGTGTAAAGATATCTCCCTGAGAGAGAGGGGACTGAGAGACCCCAGTCAGTGTAAAGATATCTCCCTGAGAGAGAGGGACTGAGAGTCACCAGTGTACTGAACTCTCCCTCAGAGAGGTGAATGAGAGACACCAGTCAGTGTACAGATATCTCCCTGAGAGAGAGGGACTGAGAGTCACCAGTGTACTGAACTCTCCCTCAGAGAGGTGACTGAGAGACACCAGTCAGTGTACAGATATCTCCCTGAGAGTGAGAGGGACTTAGAGACACCAGTCAGTGTACAGATATCTCCCTGAGAGAGAGAGGGGACTGAGAGACACCAGTCAGTGTACAGATATTTCCCTGAGAGAGAGAGGGGACTGAGACACACAACTGAGTGTACAGATACCTCCCTGAGAGAGAGAGGGGAGTGAGAGACACCAGTCAGTGTACAGATATCTCCCTGAGAGAGAGGGGACTGAGAGTCACCAGTCAGTGCACAGATATCTCCCTGAGAGAGAGAGAGGGACTGAATGAGAGAGAGAGGGGACTGAATGAGAGATAGAGGGCACTGAATGAGAGAGAGAGGGGACTGAATGAGAGAGAGAGGGGACTGAATGAGAGAGAGTGGGGACGGAGAGAGAGAGGGGACTGAGAGAGAGAGAGAGAGGGGACTGAGAGAGAGACAGAGAGTGGACTGAGAGAGAGAGAGGGGGGTTTGCGAGGGAGGGGACTGAGAGAGTGAGAGAGGAGTGAGAGAGAGAGAGGGGACTGAGAGAGAGGGGACTGAGAGAGAGGGGACAGAGAGAGAGAGAGAGGGGACTGAGAGACAGAGGGGACTGAGAGAGAGAGGGGACTGAGAGAGAGAGAGAGGGGACTGAGAGAGAGGGGACTGAGAGAGAGGGGACTGAGATAGAGAGAGAGGACTGAGAGGGAGAGAGAGGTGACTGAGAGAGACAGAGAGGGGATTCAGAGAGAGAGAGGGGACAGAGAGAGAGAGGGGACAGAGAGAGAGAGGGAGAGAGGGGACAGAGAGAGGGGACTCAGAGAGAGAGAGGGGACAGAGGGAGAGAGAGAGAGGGGACCGAGAGAGAGAGAGAGGGGACTGCGAGAGAGAGAGAGAGGGTACTGAGAGAGAGAGAGGGGACTGAGAGAGAGAGAGAGAGAGGATACTGAGAGAGAGAGAGACGGGACTGAGAGAGACAGAGAGGGGATTGAGAGAGAGAGGACTGAGAGCGAGAGAGGGGACTGAGAGAGAGAGAGAGGCGACTGAGAGAGCGAGAGAGGGGACTGAGAGAGAGAGGGGACTAAGAGAGAGGGCACTGTGAGAGAGAGATAGGGGACTGAGAGAGAGAGAGAGGGGACTGAGAGAGAGAGAGAGGGGGGACTGAGAGAGAGGGGACTGAGAGAGAGACACAGGACATAGATAGAGAGTGGACTGAGAGAGAGAGAGAGAGGGGACTGAGAGAGAGAGAGGGGACTGAGAGAGAGAGAGGGGACTCAGAGAGACGGAGGGGACTGAGAGAAAGAGAGTGGGGGGACTGAGAGAGAGAGAGAGAGGGGACAGAGAGAGATAGAGAGAGAGAGGGGGCAGAGAGAGAGGGGACAGAGAGAGAGAGAGGGGACTGAGAGCGAGAGAGGGGACTCAGAGAGAGAGAGGGGACTGAGAGAGAGAGAGGGGACTGAGAGAGAGAGAGGGGACTGAGAGAGAGAGGGGACGGAGAGAGAGCGAGAGGGTACTGAGAGGGAGAGAGAGAGGGTACTGAGAGAGAGAGAGAGATGGTACTGAGAGAGAGAGAGAGAGGTTACTGAGAGAGAGAGATAGAGAGAGGGTACTCAGAGAGAGAGAGAGGGGGTACTGAGAGAGAGAGAGAGGGGACTGAGAGAGACAGAGAGGCGATTGAGAGAGAGAGGGGACTGAGAGAGCGAGAGAGGGGATTGAGAGAGACAGGGGACTGAGACAGCGAGATTGGGGACTGTGAGAGAGAGAGTGGTGAATAAGAGAGAGAGAGAGGGGCCTGAGAGAGAGGGGAGAGAGAGAGAGAGGGGACTGAGAGAGAGAGAGAGGGGACTGAGAGAGAGAGAGGGGACTGAGAGAGAGAGAGGACAGAGATAGAGAGAGAGTGGACTGAGAGAGAGAGAGGGGGGGGACTGAGAGAGAGAGGGGACTGAGAGAGAGAGAGGGGACTGAGAGAGAGAGAGGGGACTGAGAGAGAGAGAGAGAGAGAGGGGACTGAGAGAGAGGGGACAGATAGAGAGAGGATGGAGAGAGAGAGAGAGAGAGGACAGAGAGAGAGAGAGTGGACTGAGAGAGAGAGAGAGAGAGGGGACGGAGAGAGAGAGGGAGAGGGGACTGAGAGAGACAGAGAGGGGTTTGAGAGAGAGAGAGAGGGGACATAGAGAGAGAGAGGGGGGACAGAGAGAGAGAGGGGGGACTGAGAGAGAGAGAGTGCGGACAGAGAGAGAGAGGGGACTGAGAGAGAGAGAGAGAGGGGACTGAGAGAGAGAGAGGGGACTGAGAGAGAGAGAGGGTACTCAGAGAGAGGGAGGGGACTGAGAGAAAGAGAGTGGGGGGACTGAGAGAGAGAGAGAGAGGGGACAGAGAGAGAGAGAGAGAGAGGGGGCAGAGAGAGAGGGACAGAGAGAGAGAGAGGGGACTGAGAGAGAGAGAGGGGACTGAGAGAGAGAGAGGGGACTGAGAGAGAGAGAGGGGACTGAGAGAGAGAGAGGGGACTGAGAGAGAGAGAGGGGACTGAGAGAGAGAGGGGACGGAGAGAGAGCGGGTGGGTACTGAGAGGGAGAGAGAGAGGGTACTGAGAGAGAGAGAGAGAGGGTACTGAGAGAGAGAGAGAGGGGACTGAGAGAGACAGAGAGGCGATTGAGAGAGAGAGGGGACTGAGAGAGCGAGAGAAGGGATGAGAGAGAGAGGGGACTGAGAGAGCGAGAGAGGGGACTGTGAGAGAGAGAGTGGTGAATAAGAGAGAGAGAGAGGGGCCTGAGAGAGGGGGGAGAGAGAGAGAGAGGGGACTGAGAGAGAGAGAGGGGACTGAGAGAGAGAGAGAGAGGGGACTGAGAGAGAGAGAGAGAGGGGACTGAGAGAGAGAGAGGACAGAGATAGAGAGAGAGTGGACTGAGAGAGAGAGGGGGGGGGGACTGAGAGAGAGAGGGGACTGAGAGAGAGAGAGGGGACTGAGAGAGAGAGAGGGGACTGAGAGAGAGAGAGGGGACTGAGAGAGAGATAGAGAGAGAGGGGACTGAGAGAGAGGGGACAGATAGAGAGAGGACGGAGAGAGAGAGAGAGAGAGAGGACAGAGAGAGAGAGAGTGGACTGAGAGAGAGAGAGAGAGAGGGGACTGAGAGAGAGAGGGAGAGGGGACTGAGAGAGACAGAGAGGGGTTTGAGAGAGAGAGAGAGGGGACAGAGAGAGAGAGGGGGGACAGAGAGAGAGAGGGGGGACTGAGAGAGAGAGAGTGCGGACAGAGTGAGAGAGGGGACTGAGAGAGAGAGAGAGGGGACTGAGAGAGAGAGAGAGGGGACTGAGAGAGAGACAGAGAGGGGACTGAGAGAGAGAGAGGGGGGTTTGCGAGGGAGGGGACTGAGAGAGAGAGAGAGGAGTGAGAGAGAGAGAGGGGACTGAGAGAGAGGGGACTGAGAGAGAGGGGACTGAGAGAGAGGGGACAGAGAGAGAGAGAGAGAGACGGGACTGAGAGAGAGGGGGGACTGAGAGAGAGAGGGGACTGTGAGAGAGAGAGAGGCGACTGAGAGAGAGGGGACTGAGAGAGAGAGAAAGGACTGAGAGAGAGAGAGAGAGGACTGAGATAGAGAGAGAGGGGACTGAGAGAGAGAGTGAGGGGACTGAGAGAGAGAGAGAGGGGACAGAGAGAGAGAGGGGACAGAGAGAGAGAGAGGGAGAGAGGAGACAGAGAGAGGGGACTCAGAGAGAGAGAGGGGACAGAGAGAGAGAAAGAGGGGACTGAGGGAGAGAGAGAGAGGGGACCGAGAGAGAGAGAGAGAGAGGGGACTGGGAGATAGAGAGAGAGGGTACTGAGAGAGAGAGAGAGGGGACTGAGAGAGAGAGAGAGAGGGTACTGAGAGAGAGAGAGAGGGGACTGAGAGAGAGAGAGAGAGGGTACTGAGAGAGAGAGAGACGGGACTGAGAGAGACGGAGAGGGGATTGAGAGAGAAGGGACTGAGAGCGAGAGAGGGGACTGAGAGAGAGAGAGAGAGGGGACTGAGAGAGCGAGAGACGGCACTGAGAGAGAGAGGGGATTTAGAGAGAGAGGGTGGGGACTGAGAGAGACAGAGGGGACTGAGAGAGAGGGGACTGAGAGAGAGGGGACGAAGAGAGAGGGCACTGAGAGAGAGAGAGAGGGGACTGAGAGAGAGAGAGGGGGGACTGAGAGAGAGGGGACTGAGAGAGAGACACAGGACATAGATAGAGAGAGAGTGGACTGAGAGAGAGAGAGAGAGGGGAATGAGAGAGAGAGAGGGGACTGAGAGAGAGAGAGGGGACTCAGAGAGAGAGAGGGGACTGAGAGAGAGAGTGAGAGAGAGAGAGGACAGATAGAGAGAGGACAGAGAGAGAGAGAGAGAGGGGACTGAGAGAGAGGGGACTGAGAGAGACAGAGAGGGGTTTGAGAGAGAGAGAGAGGGGTCAGAGAGAGAGAGAGGAGACAGAGAGAGAGAGGGGGGACTGAGAGAGAGAGAGAGGACTGATAGAGAGAGAGGGGACAGAGAGAGAGGGGACAGAGAGACAGAGAGAGGGGCTGAGAGAGAGAGCGGGGACAGAGAGAGAGGGGGGACTGAGAGAGAGAGGGGACAGAGAGAGAGAGAGGGGACTGACAGAGAGAGAGAGGGGACTGATAGAGAGAGAGAGGGGACTGAGAGAGAGAGAGAGGGGACTGAGAGAGAGAGGACTGAGAGAGAGAGAGAGGACTGAGAGAGAGAGAGAGGGGACTGATTGAGAGAGAGAGGGGGCTGAGAGAGACAGAGATGGGATTGAGAGAGATGGGACTGAGAGAGACAGAGAGGTAGGGGACTGAGAGAGAGGGGACAGTTAGAGAGAGGACGGAGAGAGAGAGAGAGAGGACAGAGAGAGAGAGAGTGGACTGAGAGAGAGAGAGAGAGAGAGGGGACTGAGAGAGAGAGAGAGAGGGGACTGAGAGAGACAGAGACGGGTTTGAGAGAGAGAGAGAGGGGACAGAGAGAGAGAGAGAGGGGACTGAGAGAGAGAGAGGGGACTAAGAGAGAGAGAGAGGGGACTGAGAGAGAGAGAGAGGGGACTGAGAGAGAGAGAGAGGACTGACAGAGAGAGAGAGGGGACTGAGAGAGAGAGAAAGGGGGCTGAGAGAGACAGAGATGGGATTGAGAGAGAGGGGACTGAGAGAGACAGAGAGGGAGGGGACTGAGAGAGAGGGGACAGATAGAGAGAGGACGGAGAGAGAGAGAGAGGACAGAGAGAGAGAGAGTGGACAGAGAGAGAGAGAGAGAGAGAGTGGACTGAGAGAGAGAGAGAGAGGGGACTGAGAGAGACAGAGAGGGGTTTGAGAGAGAGAGAGAGGGGACTGAGAGAGAGGGGACTGAGAGAGAGGGGACTGAGAGAGAGGGGACTGAGAGAGAGAGAGAGGACTGAGAGAGAGAGAGGACTGAGATAGAGAGAGAGGGGACTGAGAGAGAGAGTGAGGGGACTGAGAGAGAGAGAGAGGGGACTGAGAGGGAGAGAGAGGTGACTGAGAGAGACAGAGTGGGGATTGTGAGAGAGAGGGGACAGAGAGAGAGAGGGGACAGAGAGAGAGAGGGAGAGAGGGGACAGAGAGAGGGGACTCAGAGAGAGAGAGGGGACAGAGAGAGAGAGAGAGGGGACTGAGGGAGAGAGAGAGAGGGGACCGAGAGAGAGAGAGAGAGGGGACTGGGAGAGAGAGAGAGAGGGTACTGAGAGAGAGAGAGAGGGGACTGAGAGAGAGAGAGAGAGGGTACTGACAGAGAGAGAGACGGGACTGAGAGAGACGGAGAGGGGATTGAGAGAGAAGGGACTGAGAGCGAGAGAGGGGACTGAGAGAGAGAGAGAGGGGACTAATAGAGAGAGAGAGGGGATTTAGAGAGAGAGGGTGGGGACTGAGAGAGACAGGGGGGACTGAGAGAGAGGGGACTGAGAGAGAGGGGACTGAGAGAGAGGGGACTAAGAGAGAGGGCACTGAGAGAGAGAGAGAGAGAGGGGACTGAGAGAGAGGGGACTGAGAGAGAGAGGGGACTCAGAGAGAGAGAGGGGACTGAGAGAGAGAGAGAGAGGGGACTGAGAGAGAGAGTGAGAGAGAGAGAGGACAGATAGAGAGAGGACAGAGAGAGAGAGAGAGAGGGGACTGAGAGTGAGGGGACTGAGAGAGACAGAGAGGGGTTTGAGAGAGAGAGAGAGGGGTCAGAGAGAGAGAGAGGG
>NW_027599378.1:0-12500 GCF_964194155.1 Cetorhinus maximus
TGTGTACCATCTACAAGATGCACTGCAGCAACTCACCAAGGCTCCTTCGACAGCACCTTCCAAACTCACAACCACTACCATCTAGAAGGACAAGGGCAGCAGAAACATGGGGAACACCCACCACCTGGAAGTTCCCCTCCAAGCCCCTGACCATCCCGACTTGGAAATATATCGGCCGTTCCTTCACTGTCGCTGGGTCAAAATCCTGGAACTCCCTCCCTAACAGCGCCGTGGGTGTACCTACACCACAGGGACAAAATCCTGGAACTCCCTCCCTAACAGTGCTGTGGGTGTACGTACACTACAGGGGACAAAATCCTGGAACTCCCTCCCTAACAGCGCCGTGGATGTACCTACACCACAGGGGACAAAACACTGGAACTCCCTCCCTAACAGCGCTGTGGGTGTACCTACACCACAGGGGACAAAACCCTGGAACTCCCTCCCTAACAGCGCTGTGGATGTACCTACACCACACAGGGGACAAAATCCTGGAACTCCCTCCCTAACAGCGCCGTGGGTGTACCTACACCACACAGGGGACTGCAGCGGTTCAAGAAGGCAGCTCACCCACCACCTTCTCAAGGGGGCGATTAGGGATGGTCAATAAACGCTGGGCCCGGTCCAGCGAAACCCACATCCTCGTGAATGAATAAAGATAAATAAATGGGCAGCAAAGAGGCTCTTGGGCTGGATAGCCTACTCCTGTTCCTGTTTCTAGACATCCGACAATCTACACTGCAACTCCTACCAAGTCCAGTATATCCTTCCCTAAGACGTGGTGCCCAGGACTGCTCACAGGGAGCGGGAGTTTCCTTTGGTTGGCTCTCAAAATTACCCAGGAAGACTAGGCCCGGGTGCGGGCCTAAGCAGGGCCTTGTTAGTTGGATCATCTCCCCTCCTGCAGGAGCCCCCTCTACCTTTCGAGCTCACCATTCACAGAACCACACGGTGCAGAAGAGGCCCTTTGGCCCATCGAGTCTGTACCGGACACATGAAAACCACCTGACCTACCTCCCTAACCCCATTGACCAGCACTTGGCCCCCATAGCCTCGAATGTTATGAGGTGCCAAGTGCTCATCCAGGTACTTTTTAAAGGATGTGAGGCTAACCCACCTCCACCACCCTCCCAGGCAGCACATTCCAGACCCTCACCACCCTCGGGGTAAAAAAGTTTCTCTGCACATCCCCCCCCCTAAACCTCCTGCCCCTCACCTTGAACTCATGCCCCCCTCTCGTGACTGACCCTTCAACTAAGGGGAACAGCTGCTCCCTATCCACCCTGTCCATGCCCCCCTCATCATCTTGTACCTCGATCAGGTCGCCCCTCAGTCTTCTCTGCTCCAACGAAAACCAACCCAAGTCTTATCCAAACCGCTCTTCATCACTTCAATGTTTCATCCCCAGGCAACATCCTGGTGAATCTCCTCTGCACCCCCTCCAGTGCCATCACATCCTTCCTATAATGTGGCGACCAGAACTGCGCACAGTACTCCAGCTGTGGCCTCACCAAGGGTCTATACAACTCCAACATCACCTCCCTACTTTTGTAATCTATGCCTCGATTGATAAAGGCAAGTGTCCCCTATGCCTTTTTCACCACCCCCACTAACATGCCCCTCCGCCTTCAGAGATCTATGGACACACACGCCAAGGTCCCTTTATTCCTCAGAACTTCCTAGTCTCATGCCGTCCATTGAACATTTCCTTGTCCAATTACTCCTTCCAAAGTGTATCACCTCACACTTTTCAGGGTTAAATTCCATCTGCCGCTTATCTGCCCATTTGACCATCCCGTCTATATCTACCTGTAGCCCAAGACACTCAACTCCTTCCAAAGCATAGCCTTTATTCGTTCTGTTCTGTACCCGTCCAGGACAGTGTTGTCCGGCGAAACCTAACTGGGTTTTCTCTGCTCTCTTTCCCACCCACCCCAGCTCTTAGAGACGGAAGGGACGTTGGAGACAGACAAACGCAGGGAGATCCCAGGTAGGCCCCACAGCTATCGGCAGCACCCACACGGATTTAGACGGCGTCTCGACTGCAGGAGGGTGTCCCGAGGGGTTTCGCGGGAGCGATCCTCGAACGCCTCATTGGCTTCTCCTGCCACATGAGGAGATATGAGGGACCGGGGTGAGCGAAGTCTGGCTTGGGGTGGGCGTTTTTTAAGGAGTGTCAATAAAGGAGCAGACAAGAGGGAGAGAGAGAGAGAGAGGGAGGGGGGGAGATAGAGAGAGGGGGAGAGGTTGAGGGAGGGATTTCCAGAGCTTAGGGCCTCCCCCACCCCCAACCCAGGCAGCTGAAGGCACGGCCGCCAATGGTGGAGCGATGGGAATCGGTGGGGGGGAGCGATGCTCGAGAGGCCGGAATCGGAGGAGATTTTGGAGGGTTGTAGGGAGGGCTGGAGGAGGTTACAGAGATAGGGAGGGGTGTAGGGGCTGGAGGAGGTTACAGAGATAGGGAGGGGTGTAGGGGATGGAGGAGGTTACAGAGATAGGGAGGGTTGTAGGGGCTGGAGGAGGTTACAGAGATAGGGAGGGGTGTAGGGGCTGGAGGTGGTTACAGAGATAGGGAGGGTTGTAGGGGCTGGAGGAGGTTACAGAGATAGGGAGGGGTGTAGGGGCTGGAGGTGGTTACAGAGATAGGGAGGGGTGTAGGGGGCTGGAGGAGGTTACAGAGATAGGGAGGGGTGTAGGGGCTGGAGGAGGTTACAGAGATAGGGAGGGTTGTAGGGGCTGGAGGAGGTTACAGAGATAGGGAGGGTTGTAGGGGCTGGAGGAGGTGACAGAGATAGGGAGGGGTGTAGGGGACTGGAGGAGGTTACAGAGATAGGGAGGGGTGTAGGGGGCTGGAGGAGGTTACAGAGATAGGGAGGGTTGTAGGGGCTGGAGGAGGTTACAGAGATAGGGAGGGGTGTAGGGGCTGGAGGAGGTTACAGGGATAGGGAGGGGTGTAGGAGGCTGGAGGAGGTGACAGAGATAGGGAGGGTTGTAGGGGGCTGGAGGAGGTTACAGAGATAGGGAGGGGTGTAGGGGCTGGAGGAGGTTACAGAGATAGGGAGGGTTGTAGGGGCTGGAGGAAGTTACAGAGATAGGGAGGGGTGTAGGGGCTGGAGGTGGTTACAGAGATAGGGAGGGGTGTAGGAGGCTGGAGGAGGTTACAGAGATAGGGAGGGGTGTAGGGGCTGGAGGAAGTTACAGAGATAGGGAGGGTTGTAGGTGCTGGAGGAGCTTACAGAGATAGGGAGGGTTGTAGGGGCTGGAGGAGGTTACAGAGATAGGGAGGGTTGTAGGGGCTGGAGGAGGTTACAGAGATAGGGAGGGTTGTAGGTGCTGGAGGAGCTTACAGAGATAGGGAGGGGTGCAGGGGCTGGAGGAGGTTACAGAGATAGGGAGGGGTGTTGGGGCTGGAGGAGGTTACAGAGATAGGGAGTGTTGTAGGCGCTGGTGCCAGTTTGGACACGCGGGCAGCAGAGTTTTGGATGAGGTGAAGTTTACGGAGGAGAGATCGGGGGTGGAGGGGGGGAGAGGAGCCAGGAGAGCATTGGAATCGTTGAGTCTGGAGGTCACGAGGGCGTGGATGAGGGCTTCAGCAGCGGATCAGCCGAGACAGGGGTACGGCCGGGCGAAGTTACGGAGGTGGAAACAGGCGGCCTTCGTGGTGGGGAGTGAGGTGCGAGGCGGGAAGCTCATCTCGAGGTCAAACGTGCTGCCGAGGTGGCAAAGAGAACCGGCCCGATCTCAGAACTGTTGGCGGGGAGAGGGGCGGCGTCGGTTAACCCGGGGACCGGGGACCAGAGCCGGGAACCGAAATCGGCGGCTTCAGCCTTCCCCGACCTTCAGTGGGAGGGGAGTCTCCGCCTCTCCGGGACCGGACGTCCGGTGAGCGGTCTGCCGATTTGGAGAGTGGAGGAGTGCGGGGAGGTGCTGCCGGAACCGAGCTGGGCGTTGCCGGCGGCCTTCGGAGGGCCTTGTCGAGGGGAAATTGGGGAGTCTCTGGCTCTGTACCCCCCCTCCCCTCTGGGGGGTTGCGTTGAGGGGGCGGGGGGGCGGTTGCGGAGGGAGGGAGGGAGGGAGAGGCAGGGGGGAGGTGAAAGTGAGCTGTTTCCGTGATAGACTGGTCGATTCCTGTCTCCCGCTCTCTGTTGACAGACCGAGGGGATCTGAGGTCCCTCCCCCCACCTCCCCCACCTCCGCCCCAGGAGACCAAGCCCACCCGGAGCGGAGCTCGGTCCAGCCAGCACCACAAGGCAGGTGAGTCCCGTCACCCATCAACCCCCCACCCCAAACCCCTCTCCCTCCCCGTCTCCCACCTCCCTCACCCCCTCCCTGCCCCAATCCTTCCCTCCCCCCTCCCATCTCCCTCCCAGCCACAATATACCTTCCCCCACCTCCATCCTCCCCTCTTCATCTGTATCTCCCCTCCCTCCTCCCCCATATCCACCCTCTCTCCTCCTCTGACCTCCGCCCATCCCTATCTCCCCCTCGCACACTCCCTCCTCTCTTCCTGCCCTCTCAATTCCCATCTCTCCCCTCTCTCCCTCCTCTCTCTCTTTCCCTCCACCTTCCCGCTCCCTCCTCTCTCTCCTTCCTCCCTCACCTCTCTCTTGCTCACTCTGTCCACCCACCCTCTCTCTCCCCTCTCATCCCTCCCTCTCCGCTCGGTCTCTTTCCTTGTCCCCTCTCCTCTCGCTCTCTCTCTGTCTCCACCTTCCCTCTCCCTCCTCTCTCTTTCTTCCTCTCAATTTTCCGTCTCCTCTCAGTCTCTCTCCTTCTGTCCCCCTCTCTCTCTGCCTCCCTCGCTATCTCTCTCTCTCCCCTCTCTTTCTCCCCACTCTCTCTCCCCCTCTCTCTCTCTCTCCACTCTCTCCACCCTCTCTCCCCCTCTCTCTCCTTCTCTTGCTCCTCCCTCTCTCTCTCCCATCTCTTTCTCACCACTCTCTCCCCACGCTCTCCCCACTCTCTCTCTCCCCACTCTCTCTCCCTCCACTCTCTCCCCACACTCTCTCCCCACTCTCTCTCTCCCCACTCTCTCTCCCTCTCTCTCCCTCCTCTCTCCCCCTTCTCTCTCTCCTCCTCTCTCTCTCCCCACTCTCTCTCTCCCTCTCTCCCCACTCTCTCTCCCTCTCTTTCCCTCTCTCTCTCCCCACTCTCTCTCCCTCTCTCTCTCCCCTCTCTTTCTCCCCCTCTCTCTCTCCTCTCTTTCTCCCCACTCTCTCTCCCTCTCTCTCTCCCCACTCTCTCTCCCCTCTCCCTCCCTCTCTCCCCTCTCCTTCCCCCTCTCTCTTTCCCCACTCTCACCCCCTCTCTCTTTCCCCTCTCTCTCTCCCCCCTCTCTTTCCCCACTCTCTCCCCACTCTCTTCCCCCTTCCCTCTCTCTCCACTCTCTACCCCCTCTCTCCTTCTCTCGCTCCTCCCTCTCTCTCTCCTTCTCTCACTCCCCCCTCTCACTCCCCTCTCTCACCTCACACTACCTCTTTCCCTCTCTCCCCCTTTCTCTGTTTCTCCTTCCCCCCATCTCTCTCTCTCTCTTTTCTCCCCATCACCTTCCGTTTCTAACAGTGTATTTTCTGACCCGTGTCTCTACCCCACCACCCTCACCTTTCCGATATAGGAGGGGGAGAGGTTCCCAGGGGCAGTGGTCCAGCGAGAGACCCCCAACACAACGGCTCCAGAGGCCAGGACACAGAGCTCACCCACTGCAGAGTGACCGGGATGGACAGCGGGAATCGTGAGGAGGGAGCCAAGGAGAGAAGGAGGATCCTCTTACCACCCACAACCCAGATACCCGGAAAGGAGAAGGTGGGGGTGACAGATGAGCAAGCAGAGGTGTGGGGTGGGAATATCTCTCCGTCAGTGGGAATGATCACTCTGTCAATGGGAATTATCTCCCTGTCAATGGGAATATCTCTCTGTCAATGGGAATGATCTCCCTGTCAATGGGAATGACCTCTCTGTCAATCGGAATGATCTCCCTGTCAAGGGGAATGATCTCTCTGTCAATGGGAATGATCTCGCTGTCAATGGGAATGATCTCCCTGCCAATGGGAATGATCTCCCTGTCAATGGGAATGATCTCCCTGTCCATGGGAATATCTCTCCGTCAGTGGGAATATCTCTCTGTCAGTGGGAATGATCTCCCTGTCAATGGGAATGATCTCCCTGTCAATGGGAATAATCTCCCTGTCAATGGGAATAATCTCTCTGTCAATGGGAATGATCTCCCTGTCAATGGGAATAATCTCCCTGTCAATGGGAATGATCTCCCTGTCAATGGGAATGATCTCTCTGTCAATGGGAATGATCTCCCTGTCAATGGGAATGATCTCTCTGTCAATGGGAATAATCTCCCTGTCAAAGGGAATAATCTCCCTGTCAATGGGAATGATCTCCCTGTCAATGGGAATGATCTCCCTGTCAATGGGAATATCTCCCTGTCAATGGGAATGATCTCCCTGTCAATGGGAATAATCTCCCTGTCAATGGGAATGATCTCCCTGTCAATGGGAATTATCTCCCTGTCAATGGGAATGATCTCTCTGTCAATGGGAATGTGCTCCCTGACAATGGGGATGATCTCTCTGTCAATGGGAATGAGCTCCCTGTCAATGGGAATGATCTCTCTGTCAATGGGAATAATCTCTCTGTCAATGGGAATGATCTCCCTGTCAATGGGGATGATCTCTCTGTCAATGGGAATAATCTCTCTGTCAATGGGAATGATCTCCCTGTCAATGGGAATGATCTCCCCGTCACTGGGAATGATCTCCCTGTCAATGGGAATGATCTCTCTGTCAATGGGGATGATCTCCCTGTCAATGGGAATGATCTCCCTGTCAATGGGGATGATCTCTCTGTCAATGGGAATGAGCTCCCTGTCAATGGGAATGACCTCCCTGTCAATGGGAATGATCTCTCTGTCAATGGGAATAATCTCTCTGTCAATGGGAATGATCTGCCTGTCAATGGGAATGAACTCTCTGTCAATGGGGATGATCTCTCTGTCAATGGGAATAATCTCCCTGTCAATGGGAATGATCTCCCCGTCACTGGGAATGATCTCCCTGTCAATGGGAATGATCTCTCTGTCAATGGGGATGATCTCCCTGTCAATGGGAATGATCTCCCTGTCAATGGGGATGATCTCTCTGTCAATGGGAATGAGCTCCCTGTCAATGGGAATGATCTCCCTGTCAATGGGAATGATCTCTCAGTCAATGGGAATAATCTCTCTATCAATGGGAATGATCTCTTTGTCAATGGGAATGATCTCCCTATCAATGGGAATGATCTCCCTGTCAATGGGAATGATCTCTCTGTCAATTGGAATGATCTCCCTGTCAATGGGAATAATCTCCCTGTCAATGGGAATGATCTCCCTGTCAATGGGAATTATCTCCCTGTCAATGGGAATGATCTCTCTGTCAATGGGAATGACCTCTCTGTCAATGGGAATGACCTCTCTGTCAATCGGAATGATCTCCCTGTCAAGGGGAATGATCTCTCTGTCAATGGGAATGATCTCGCTGTCAATGGGAATGATCTCCCTGCCAATGGGAATTATCTCCCTGTCAATGGGAATGATCTCCCTGTCCATGGGAATATCTCTCCGTCAGTGGGAATATCTCTCTGTCAGTGGGAATGATCTCCCTGTCAATGGGAATGATCTCCCTGTCAATGGGAATAATCTCCCTGTCAATGGGAATAATCTCCCTGTCAATGGGAATGATCTCCCTGTCAATGGGAATAATCTCCCTGTCAATGGGAATGATCTCCCTGTCAATGGGAATGATCTCTCTGTCAATGGGAATGATCTCTCTGTCAATGGGAATAATCTCCCTGTCAAAGGGAATAATCTCCCTGTCAATGGGAATGATCTCTCTGTCAATGGGAATGATCTCCCTGTCAATGGGAATGATCTCCCTGTCAATGGGAATATCTCCCTGTCAATGGGAATGATCTCCCTGTCAATGGGAATAATCTCCCTGTCAATGGGAATGATCTCCCTGTCAATGGGAATTATCTCCCTGTCAATGGGAATGATCTCTCTGTCAATGGGAATGTGCTCCCTGACAATGGGGATGATCTCTCTGTCAATGGGAATGAGCTCCCTGTCAATGGGAATGATCTCTCTGTCAATGGGAATAATCTCTCTGTCAATGGGAATGATCTCCCTGTCAATGGGGATGATCTCTCTGTCAATGGGAATAATCTCTCTGTCAATGGGAATGATCTCCCTGTCAATGGGAATGATCTCCCCGTCACTGGGAATGATCTCCCTGTCAATGGGAATGATCTCTCTGTCAATGGGGATGATCTCCCTGTCAATGGGAATGATCTCCCTGTCAATGGGGATGATCTCTCTGTCAATGGGAATGAGCTCCCTGTCAATGGGAATGACCTCCCTGTCAATGGGAATGATCTCTCTGTCAATGGGAATAATCTCTCTGTCAATGGGAATGATCTGCCTGTCAATGGGAATGAACTCTCTGTCAATGGGAATGATCTCCCTGTCAATGGGAATGATCTCCCCGTCACTGGGAATGATCTCCCTGTCAATGGGAATGATCTCTCTGTCAATGGGGATGATCTCCCTGTCAATGGGAATGATCTCCCTGTCAATGGGGATGATCTCTCTGTCAATGGGAATGAGCTCCCTGTCAATGGGAATGATCTCCCTGTCAATGGGAATGATCTCTCAGTCAATGGGAATAATCTCTCTATCAATGGGAATGATCTCTTTGTCAATGGGAATGATCTCCCTATCAATGGGAATGATCTCCCTGTCAATGGGAATGATCTCTCTGTCAATTGGAATGATCTCCCTGTCAATGGGAATAATCTCTCTGTCAATGGGAATGATCTCTCTGTCAATGGGAATGATCTCTCTGTCAATTGGAATAATCTCCCTGTCAATGGGAATGATCTCTCTGTCAATGGGAATGATCTCCCTGTCAATGGGAATGACCTCTCTGTCAATGGGAATGATCTCTCTGTCAATTGGAATAATCTCCCTGTCAATGGGAATGATCTCTCTGTCAATGGGAATGATCTCCCTGTCAATGGGAATGACCTCTCTGTCAATGGGAATGATCTCCCTGTCATTAGGGATGACCTCTCTGTCAATGGGAATGATCTCCCTGTCAATGGGAATAATCTCTCTGTCAATTGGAATAATCTCCCTGTCAATGGGAATGATCTCTCTGTCAATGGGAATGATCTCCCTGTCAATGGGAATGATCTCCCTGTCAATGGGAATGATCTCTCCGTCAATGGGAATGATCTCTCTGTCAATGGGAATAATCTCTCTGTCAATGGGAATAATCTCTCTGTCAATGGGAATAATCTCGCTGTCAATGGGAATGATCTCTCTGTCAATGGGAATGATGCCTCTATCAGTGGTGGGGATGGTCTTCTTGACTGGACAGTGATGGCTTGCCAACCTCCAACAGTTTCAGGGTCTCCCCTTCCCCACCCACATCCCCGCTTGGGGAATATCTCTAATCCCATATGGAATGGCTCCCTCATCCCGGTAAAACGTTACCGGTAAGAGCCACGGTGAAATGGGAATGCCTGCTGTTAACTCACGTCCTTTTTATTTCCCCCCCTCTCTTCCCCAAACCCCCCACCACCCCCCACTCCCCCACCCACTCCACCACAACCCCACCTCCGGCGTCCCCCTCAACCAGAGGCCAAAGGACTGCTTCCCGCCAGCCCCCCAACCCCCTCCCGCTGCCCCTCCGCCTCCCCCTCCCCCGGCCGAACGCAAGCCCAAGCTTCAGGACAACGACGAGGAGGCGGGGGAGGGGAGGAAGAGGGCGCCCCCCGAAGAGGAGACGGAGGAGGGGGAAGGGGCGGCCCGGCCGCTCGCCGACGCCGGAGGTGAGACCACGCGAGGGCTCGGGCGTCGCTTTGGGTCGGGCTCTCCGGGACAGTAGGGGGGGGAGGCCATTCAGCCCATCGCTCCAGCCCCTCTCTCTCTCTCTGACAGTCTCTGATGGGGCGCTGACCTTCAGTCCCATTCCCCTCCCTTCCCAGAATGGCTCAGATGATCAGGGATTCGGTCGGGTCCTTGTGGGATCTTGCTGTGCTTAAATTGGTGGCTGCAGCGGCCGCTCTTCAGAAGGACAGCATTGGCTGTATGGCGCCTTGCCAAGTCCCGAGGCGGTGACAGGTGCTATAAAAATGCAACTTCTTTAGAGTCTCTCCTATTCCTTGACTCCATTCTTTGCCCAACCCCCACCTCACCTCAGAGACCCCCATCAGCAGCCCTGACACCCCTCCCTATCTCTGTAACCTCCTCCAGCCCCTACACCCCTCCCTATCTCTGTAACCTCCTCCAGCCCCTACACCCCTCCCTATCTCTGTAACCTCCTCCAGCCCCTACACCCCTCCCTATCTCTGTAACCTCCTCCAGCCCCCTACACCCCTCCCTATCTCTGTAACCTCCTCCAGCCCCCTACACCCCTCCCTATCTCTGTAAC
This sequence comes from Cetorhinus maximus, assembly GCF_964194155.1. Classification (NCBI taxonomy): domain Eukaryota; kingdom Metazoa; phylum Chordata; class Chondrichthyes; order Lamniformes; family Cetorhinidae; genus Cetorhinus; species Cetorhinus maximus. The sequence goes on from NW_027599378.1 coordinate 10,485, forward strand.
CTCCTCCAGCCCCCTACACCCCTCCCTATCTCTGTAACCTCCTCCAGCCCCTACACCCCTCCCTATCTCTGTAACCTCCTCCAGCCCCCTACACCCCTCCCTATCTCTGTAACCTCCTCCAGCCCCTACACCCCTCCCTATCTCTGTAACCTCCTCCAGTCCCCTACACCCCTCCCTATCTCTGTAACCTCCTCCAGCCCCTACACCCCTCCCTATCTCTGTAACCTCCTCCAGCCCCTACACCCCTCCCTATCTCTGTAACCTCCTCCAGCCCCCTACACCCCTCCCTATCTCTGTAACCTCCTCCAGTCCACTACACCCCTCCCTATCTCTGCAACCTCCTCCAGCCCCTACACTCCCTATCTCTGTAACCTCCTCCAGCCCCCTACACCCCTCCCTATCTCTGTAACCTCCTCCAGCCCCCTACACCCCTCCCTATCTCTGTAACCTCCTTCAGTCCCCTACAACCCTCCCTATCTCTGTAACCTCCTCCAGCCCCTACAACCCTCCCTATCTCTGTAACCTCCTCCAGCCACTACACCCCTCCCTATCTCTGTAACCTCCTCCAGCCCCTACACCCCTTCCTATCTCTGTAACCTCCTCCACTCCCTACACCCCTCCCTATCTCTGTAACCTCGTCCAGCCCCTACACTCCTCCCTATCTCTGTAACCTCCTCCAGCCCCTACAACCCTCCCTATCTCTGTAACCTCCTCCAGTCCCTACACCCCTCCCTATCTCTGTAACCTCCTCCAGCCCCTACACTCCTCCCTATCTCTGTAACCTCCTCCACTCCCTACACCCCTCCCTATCTCTGTAACCTCGTCCAGCCCCTACCACCCTCCCTATCTCTGTAACCTCCTCCAGCCCCTACACCCCTCCCTATCTCTGTAACCTCCTCCAGCCCACTACACCCCTCCCTATCTCTGTAACCTCCTCCAGCCCCCTATAACCGTCCCTATCTCTGTATCCTCCTCCAACCCCTACTCCCCTCCCTATCTCTGTAACCTCCTCCAACCCCTACTCCCCTCCCTATCTCTGTAACCTCCTCCAGCCCCTCCAGCCCTCCCTATCTCTGTATCCTCCTCCAACCCCTACACCCCTCCCCATCTCAGTAACCTCCTTCAGCCCCTACAACACTCCCTATCTCTGTAACCTCCTCCAGCCCCTACGACCCTCCGAGATCCCTGCTCTCCTCCGATTCCGGCCTCTCGAGTCTCCCCCGATTCCCATCGCTCCACCATTGGCGGCTGGGCCTTCAGCTGCCTGGGGGGTGGCCCTAAGGTCTGGAAATCCCTCCCTCAACCTCTCCCCCTGTCACTCTCTGTCTCTCTCTTTCTCTCTCTAACTACGTCTCTCTATCTATCTATCTCTCTGTCTCTCTATCTCTCTCTCCCTATCTTTCTCTCTCTGCCTCTCAGTCTCACTCTCTCTATCTATCTCTCTCTGTGTCCCTCTATATCTCTCTCTGTACTTCTAACTCTCCCTATCTGTCTCTATCTCTCTGTCTCTGTCTATCTCTCTCTCTGTAACTCTCTCTCTATCTCTCCATCTCTCTCTCTGTCTCTCTCTCTGTCTCTCTCTCTCTCTCTCTCTGTCTCTATCTCTCTCTCTCTCTGTCTCTCTCTGTCTCTCCATCTCTTTCTCTGACTCTTTCTCTCTGTCTGTCTCTCTCTCACCCCGTCTTTCTCTCACTCTCTCTCTGTCTCTCTCTCTCTCCCTATCGGTCTCTCTCTCTACCTGTCTCTCTCTCTCTCCGTCTCTCTCTGTCTTTCTCTCTGTGCCTCTCTTTCTCTCTCTCTCTATCTATCTCTTTCTTTGTCCCTCTATATCTCTCTCTGTCCCTCTATTTCTCCCTCTCTGTCTCTTTCTCTCTGTCTCTGTCTATCTCTCTCTGTAACTCTCTCTCTATCTCTCCATCTCTCTCTCTGTCTCTCTCTTTCTGTCTCTCTCTCTCCATCTCTCTCTGTTTCTCTCTTTCTGTCTCTCTCTTTCTGTCTCTGTCTCACCATCTCTCT
>NW_027599378.1:17500-27423 GCF_964194155.1 Cetorhinus maximus
GACGCAGGCTAGTCACGATGGGCGGAATGGCGTCCGTCTAGACTGTCACCATCGGACGATTCTGTGGTCGTGACTGACTCTGTGTCTCCCTCTCTCTCTCTCTGTCTCTATTACTCCCTATCCCTGTCTCACTCTGTCTCCCTGACTTGCCCGCTCACTCTCTCTCCCTCTCTCTCTCTCTCTCTCTGTCTTGACCGCTCACTCTCTTTCTCCCTCTCTCTGCATCTCTCTCTCTCTCTGCATCTCTCCCTCTCTCTCTCTCTCTGTCTATCCCGCTCACACTCTCTCTCCCTCTCTCTGCGTCTTTCCCTCTCTCTGTATCCCTCTCTCTGTCTATCCCGCTCACTCTCTTTCTCCCTCTCTCTGCGTCTCTCCCTCTCTCTGTCTCTCTCTCTCTCTCTCTGTCTTTCCCGCTCACTCTCTCTCTCCCTCACTCTGCGTCTCTCCCTCTCTCTGTCTCTCTCTCTCTCTCTCTCTCCCTCTCTGTCTTTCCCACTCACTCTCTCTCTCCCTCACTCTGCGTCTCTCCTTTTTTCTGTATCTCTATCTCTCTCTCTCTCTGTCTTTCCCACTCACTCTCTCTCCCCCTCACTCTGCGTCTCTCCCTCTCTCTGTATCTCTCTCTCTCCCTCTCTCTGTCTTGCCCGCTCACTCTCTCTCTCCCTCTCTCTGTATCTCTCCCTCTCTCTGCGTCTCTCTCTCTCCCTCTCTCTGTCTTTCCCGCTCACTCTCTCTCTCCCTCACTCTGCGTCTCTCCCTCTCTCTGTCTCTCTCTCTCTCTCTCTCTCTCTCTGTCTTTCCACTCACTCTCTCTCTCCCTCACTCTGCGTCTCTCCCTCTCTCTGTCTCTCTCTCTCTGTATCTCTCTCTCTCCCTCTCTCTGTCTTGCCCGCTCACTCTCTCTCTCCCCTCTCTGTATCTCTCTCTCTCTCTCTCTGTCTTTCCTGCTCACTCTCTTTCTCCCTCACTCTGCGTCTCTCCCTCTCTCTGCGTCTCTCCCTCTCTCTCTCTCTTTCCCGCTCACTCTCTTTCTCCCTCTCTCTCTCTCTGTCTTTCCCGCTCACTCTCTTTCTCCCTCACTCTGCGTCTCTCCCTCTCTCTGTATCTTTCTCTCTCTCTCTCTCTGTCTTTCCCGCTCACTATCTCTCTCCCTCACTCTGCGTCTCTCCCTCTCTCTGTATCTCTCTCTCTCTCTCTGTCTTTCCCGCTCACTCTCTCTCTCCCTTACTCTGCGTCTCTCCCTCTCTCTGTTTCTCCCTCTCTCTCTCTCTCTCCCTCTCTCTGTATCTCTCTCTCTGTCTTTCCCGCTCACTCTCTCTCTCCCTTACTCTGCGTCTCTCCCTCTCTCTGTTTCTCCCTCTCTCTCTCTCTCTCCCTCTCTCTGTATCTCTCTCTCTGTCTTGCCCACTCACTCTCTTTCTCCCTCTCTCTGCGTCTCTCCCTCTCTCTGCGTCTCTCCCTCTCTCTCTATCTCTCTCTCTCTCTCTGGATGCAGAAGCTGCGAGGCTCCCTTTGCCTGATGAGGAATTAGATTACGAGGACAATCGATCGCAATCTGACGTCTAGACAGACTGCAGACGATGCCAGAGAGCTCGGAGGTAAGCGTCTCCTGACGGGCTGTGAACCTCGCTGGTAATCCAGCGCTTATTACCCGTCGCTTACTGCCCCTTGAGCACTGAGTGGCGTGCTGTGGAGGGTGTTCACAGAGATAGGGAGGGTCGGAGGGTCAGTACTGAGGGAGAGCCGCACTGTCGGAGGGTCAGTACTGAGGGAGAGCCGCACTGTCGGAGGGTCAGTGCTGAGGGAGCGCCGCACTGTCGGAGGGTCAGTGCTGAGGGAGAGCCGCACTGTCGGAGGGTCAGTGCTGAGGGAGAGCCGCACTGTCGGAGGGTCAGTGCTGAGGGAGCGCCGCACTGTCGGAGGGTCAGTACTGAGGGAGAGCCGCACTGTCGGAGGGTCAGTGCTGAGGGAGAGCCGCACTGTCGGAGGGTCAGTACTGAGGGAGAGCCGCACTGTCGGAGGGTCAGTGCTGAGGGAGAGCCGCGCTGTCGGAGGGTCAGTGCTGAGGAGAGCCGCACTGTCGGAGGGTCAGTACTGAGGGAGAGCCGCACTGTCGGAGGGTCAGTGCTGAGGGAGAGCCGCGCTGTCGGAGGGTCAGTGCTGAGGGAGAGCCGCACTGTCGGAGGGTCAGTACTGAGGGAGAGCCGCACTGTCGGAGGGTCAGTACTGAGGGAGAGCCGCACTGTCGGAGGGTCAGTGCTGAGGGAGAGCCGCACTGTCGGAGGGTCAGTGCTGAGGGAGAGCCGCACTGTCGGAGGGTCAGTGCTGAGGGAGAGCCGCACTGTCGGAGGGTCAGTACTGAGGGAGAGCCGCACTGTCGGAGGGTCACTGCTGAGGGAGAGCCGCACTGTCGGTCGGTCAGTGCTGAGGGAGAGCCGCACTGTCGGAGGGTCAGTACTGAGGGTGAGCCGCACTGTCGGAGGGTCAGTGCTGAGGGAGAGCCGCACTGTCGGAGGGTCAGTACTGAGGGTGAGCCGCACTGTCGGAGGGTCAGTACTGAGGGAGAGCCGCACTGTCGGAGGGTCAGTACTGAGGGAGAGCCAGCACTGTCGGAGGGTCAGTGCTGAGGGAGAGCCGCACTGTCGGAGGGTCAGTGCTGAGGGAGGGCCGCACTGTCGGAGGGTCAGTACTGAGGGTGAGCCGCACTGTCGGAGGGTCAGTACTGAGGGTGAGCCGCACTGTCGGAGGGTCAGTGCTGAGGAGAGCCGCACTGTCGGAGGGTCAGTGCTGAGGGAGAGCCGCACTGTCGGAGGGTCAGTGCTGAGGGAGAGCCGCACTGTCGGAGGGTCAGTGCTGAGGGAGAGCCGCACTGTCGGAGGGTCAGTGCTGAGGGATTAATAGAATTTTCTTTGCTTTCCTGTTTAGGGTGAAGACTCTTTTCGGGATCCCAGGAGCACAACAAACCTCCGCCCACCCACCCCCACCCACCCCCACCTCCCCCCACCCACCCCCAACTACCCCTACCACCCCCGCCAACCCCACCTCCCCCCACCCACCCCCAACCTCCCCCACCCACCCCCACCCACCCCCACCTCCCCCCAACAACCCCCACCCGCCCCCACCTCCCCCCACCCACCCCCAACTACCCCCACTCACCCCCCGCCAACCCCACCTCCACCCACCCACACCTCCCCCCACCCCACCCACCCCCCACTCACCCCCGCCCACCCCCACCTCTCCCCACCCACCCACCCCCCCCCCACCTCCACCCACTCCCGCCCACCCCCAACTATCCCCACCCACCCCCACCCACCCCCTCCTCTCCCCCACCCACCCCCACCCACTCCCACCTCCCCCCACCCTCCCCCACCCACAACTACCCCCACTCACCCCCGCCCACCCCCACCCACCCCCTCCTCTCCCCCGCCCACCCCCACCCACCCCCACCTACCCCCCATCCACCCCCACCCGCCCCCTCCTCTCCCCCCACCCCCCCCCCCACCCCCTCTCCGCTTAATCCCTCCCCTCTCCTCTCCTCCCCTTTCCTCTCCTCTCCACCCCCTCCTCTCCTGTCCACGCTCTCCTCTCCTCCCCTCCCCCTCTCCTCCCCTCCCCTCTCCCCCCCTCCCCTCTCCTCTCCTCTCCCCTCCCCTCCCCTATCCTCTCCTCTCCTCTCCTTCCCCCCATCCCATTCCCCTCCCTCTCCCCTTCCCTCTCTCCCCTCCACACCCCCCACCAACCCCCCACCGATCCTTCTCCCCGTCCATCCTTCCCCATTCCCGCTCTCCCCCCACCCACCCCCCCGCACTCCCCAGCGAGTCCTCCCAATCTCCCAGACCCATCCCACAATGCCGTGGGCCCTTCCCCGTCCCCTGATTGGCTGGAAGATCTCTAGCTTCGGATGTAAATATATATAAAAAGTATAAATATTCAAGAGACAGAATTATATCCACTCCGAGGATGTGAGGAAGGGATTGGGTGGTGGGGCGGGCGCTGTTAATGATCCACGATGTGCTACTCAACGCAGAGCCCCCATCTTGGCCTCGAAACACTCGCCGCTCATTTGTTTTTTTTATATATATCTCTTTCCACTCAGTGTTTCCGTGGCAACCTCTGTAATGGCAACTTCCTATGTAAACAGTCACGGTGCCGTTCGGCCCTCCCGCCACTGGGGGGCAGTGCGAACCCACAATAAAACTAGGCTTTCACCGGTGCCGCTGTGTCTTCATTTCACCCGCTCGCCGACGCGATGGCAAAACAGCCAAACACTACACCGCGAGAGAAACTTCCGGACTCTCACACCCCAGGGCCACAAAAAACCACCTCACCCAAGGGCGTTAGAAGGCACAGTTCGATCCCGCCACACCCCCCCCGACCAGCCACATTGCGGAGATGTGAGGGACAGGGGGACCCCGCAGCTCGGTCAGAGAGGGAGGTTTTACAGAGCGTGTTAAAGGGGGAGAGAGAGAGAGGGAGAGGGAGGGAGGGAGTGAGGGAGAGAGAGGGGGAGGGAGAGGGAGGGAGAGAGAGAGAGTGAAGGAGAGAGAGAGAGTGTGAGGGAGAGAGTGAGGTAGAGAGAGGGAGAGAGAGTGGGGGGAGAGAGAGAGGGGGAGAAAGAGAGAGTGAGGGAGAGAGGGAGAGACAGGGAGACAGAGAGAGAGTGAGGTAAGATAGAGATGAGGGAGAGAGAGAGTGAGAGAGAGGGGGAGAGAGAGCGAATGAGAGTGAGGGAGAGGGAGAGAGAATGAGGGAGAGAAAATGAGGGAGTGAGAGGGAGAGAGGGAGGGAGAGAGGGAGAGACATCGATAGAGAGTAAGGAAGAGAGAGTGAGGAAGAGAGAGAGAGTGAGGGAGAGTGAGTGAGGGGGAGAGAGTGAGAGAGAGTGAGGTGGAGAGAGGGAGGTTTTACAGAGCGTGTTGAAGGAGGGGGGAGAGAGAGAGAGAGGGAGGGAGGGAGGGAGAGAGAGTGAGGGAGAGAGAGAGAGTGAAGGAGAGAGAGAGAGTGAGGGGGAGAGAGTGAGGGAGAGACAGGGAGAGAGAGTGGGGGGGAGAGAGAGGGGGAGAAAGAGAGAGTGAGGGAGAGACAGGGGGAGAGAGAGAGTGAGGGAGATAGGGATGAGGGAGCGAGAGAGAGAGTGAGAGAGAGGGGGAAGAGAGAGCGAGTGAGAGTGAGGGAGAGAGAGAATGAGGGAGAGAGAGAGAGAGGGAGAGAGAGACTGAGGAAGAGAGAGACTGAGGAAGAGACAGGGAGAGACAGGGATAGAGAGTAAGGGAGAGAGATGAGGGAGAGAGAGAGAGACAGAGGGGGAGAGAGAGCGAGTGAGAGTGAGGGAGAGAGAGAGAATGAGGGAGAGAGAATGAGGGAGAGAGAATGAGAGAGAGAGAGTGAGAGGGAGGGAGAGATAGGGGGAGAAAGAGAGAGACTGAGGGAGAGAGGGAGAGACATCGATAGAGAGTAAGGGCGAGAGAGAGGGAGAGACGGGGAGAGAGAGATTGAGGGAGAGAGATGAGGGAGAGAGAGATGAGGGAGAGAGAGATGAGGGAGAGAGAGAGGTGAGAGAGAGAGTGAGGGAGGGAGAGAGAGTGAGGGAGAGCGAGCGAGAGTGAGGGAGAGAGAGTGTGGTGGAGAGAGTGAGAGGCAGCGAGAGAGAGCGAGGGAGAGAGAACGAGGGAGGGAGAGAGAGCGAGTGGGAGAGAGAGACGAGGGAGAGACAGAGTGAGGTGGGAGAGAGCGAGTGACAGGGAGAGGGAGAGAGAGGAGGGGAGGGAGAGAGAGAGTGAGGGAGAGAGAGTGAGGGAGGGAGAGAGAGCGAGTGGGAGAGAGAGACGAGGGAGAGACAGAGTGAGGTGGGAGAGAGCGAGTGACAGGGAGAGGGAGAGAGAGGAGGGGAGGGAGAGAGAGAGTGAGGGAGAGAGAGTGAGGGAGGGAGAGAGAGTGAGGGAGAGACAGAGAGTGAGGAGAGGGAGAGAGAGAGAGAAAGAGAGAGAGAGGTTGAGGGAGGGAATTCCCAGGCAGAGGGGACCCCCTCCAGGCAGACCTTCCATGAACAACTTCAAAACCATCGAGGTCTCTCACACACCTGCTTTCCATCTCTCTCTCTCTCTCTGTGTCTCTTTCTGATTCTCCCTCTCTCTCTCTCTCTGTGTCTCTTTCTGATTCTCCCCCTCTCTCTCTCTGTGTCTCTTTCTGATTCTCTCTCTCTCTCTCTCTCTCTGTGTCTCTTTCTGATTCTCCCTCTCTCTCTCTCTGTGTCTCTTTCTGATTCTCTCTCTCTCTCTCTCTCTGTGTCTCTGATTCTCTCTCTCTCTCTCTCTCTGTGTCTCTGATTCTCTCTCTCTCTCTCTCACAGTGTCTCTGATTCTCTCTCTCTCTCTGTGTCTCTGATTCTCTCTCTCTCTCTGTGTCTCTGATTCTCTCTCTCTCTCTCTCTCTGTGTCTCTGATTCTCTCTCTCTCTCTCTCTCTGTGTCTCTGATTCTCTCTCTCTCTCTCTCTGTGTCTCTGATTCTCTCTCTCTCTCTCTGTGTCACTGATTCTCTCTCTCTCTCTCTCTCTCTGTGTCTCTTTCTGATTGTCTCTCTCTTTCCCTCTCTCTGTGTCTCTTTCTGATTCTCTCTCTCTCTTTCTCTCTCTCTGTGTCTCTTTCTGATTCTCTCTCTCTCTTTCTCTCTCTCTGTGTCTCTTTCTGATTCTCTCTCTCTCTGTATCTCTTTCTGATTCACTTTCTCTCTCTCTGTGTCTCTTTCTGATTCTCTCTCTCTCTCTCTCTCTGTCTCTTTCTGATTCTCTCTCTCTCTCTGTGTCTCTTTCTGATTCTCTCTCTCTCTCTCTGTGTCTCATTCTGATTCTCTCTCTCACTCTCTCTGTGTCTCTTTCTGATTCTCTCTCTCTCTCTCTGTGGCTCTTTCTGATTCTCTCTCTCTCTCTCTCTCTGTGTCTCTTTCTGATTCTCTCTCTCTCTCTCTCTCTGTGTCTCTTTCTGATTCTCTCTCTCTCTCTCTCTCTGTGTCTTTCTGATTCTCTCTCTCTCTCTCCTGTGTCTCTTTCTGATTCTCTCTCTCTCTCTCTCACTCTCTCTGTCTCTTTCTGATTCTCTCTCTCTCTCTCTGTGTCTCTTTCTGATTCTCTCTCTCTCATTCTCTCTTTCTGATTCTCTCTGTGTCTCTTTCTGATTCTCTCTCTCTCTCTCTCTCTCTGTGTCTCTTTCTGATTCTCTCTCTCTCTCCCTGTGTCTCTTTCAGATTCTCTCTCTCTCTCTCTCTGTGTCTCATTCTGATTCTCTCTCTCTCTCTCTCTCTCTGTGTCTCTTTCTGATTCTCTCTCTCTCTCTCTCTGTGTCTCTGATTCTCTCTCTCTCTCTCTGTGTCTCTTTCTGATTCTCTCTCTCTCTCTCTTTGTCTCTTTCTGATTCTCTCTCTCTCTCTCTGTGTCTCTTTCTGATTCTCTCTCTCTCTCTCTCTGTGTCTCTTTCTGATTCTCTCTCTCTCTCTCTCTCTTTGTCTCTTTCTGATTCTCTCTCTCTCTCTCTCTTTGTCTCTTTCTGATTCTCTCTCTCTCTCTCTCTCTCTCTCTGTGTCTCTTTCTGATTCTCTCTCTCTCTCTGTGTGTCTCTTTCTGATTCACTCTCTCTCTGTGTCTCTCTGATTCTCTCTCTCTGTCTCTTTCTGATTCTCTCTCTCTCTCTCTCTGTCTCTTTCTGATTCTCTCTCTCTCTCTCTCTCTCTGTGTCTCTTTCTGATTCTCTCTCTCTCTCTCTCTCTGTGTGTCTCTTTCTGATTCTCTCTCTCTCTCTCTCTGTGTCTCTTTCTGATTCTCTCTATCTCTATCTGTGTCTCTTTCTGATTCTCTCTCTCTCTCTCTCTCTGTGTCTCTTTCTGATTCTCTCTCTCTATCTCTCTCTCTCTGTGTCTCTTTCTGATTCTCTCTCTCTCTCTCTGTGTCACTTTCTGATTCTCTCTCTCTCTCTCTGTGTCTCTTTCTGATTCTCTCTCTCTCTCTCTCTCTGTGTATCTTTCTGATTCTCTCTCTCTCTCTCTCTCTGTGTCTCTTTCTGATTCTCTCTGTCTGTCTCTCTCTCTGTGTCTCTTTCGGATTCTCTCTCTCTCTCTGTGTCTCTTTCTGATTCTCTCTCTCTCTCTGTGTCTCTTTCTGATTCTCTCTCTCTCTCTCTCTATGTGTCTCTTTCTGATTCTCTCTCTCTCTCTGTGTCTCTTTCTGATTCTCTCTCTCTCTCTCTCTGTCTCTTTCTGATTCTCTATCTCTCCGTGTCTCTGATTCTCTCTCTCTCTCTCTCTCTGTGTCTCTTTCTGATTCTCTCTCTCTCTCTCTCTCTCTGTCTCTTTCTGATTCTCTCTCTCTCTCTCTCTTTCTGATAATCTCTCTCTCTCTGTGTGTGGCTCTTTCAGATTCTCTCTCTCTCTCTCTATCTGTCTCTTTCTGATTCTCTCTCTCTCTCTCTCTCTCTCTCACTCTGTGTCTCTTTCTGATTCTCTCTCTCTCTCTCTCTCTGTGTCTCTTTCTGATTCTCTCTCTCTCTCTCTCTCTCTCTGCGTCTCTTTCTGATTCTCTCTCTCTCTCTGTGTCTCTTTCTGATTCTCTCTCTCTCTCTCTCTGTCTCATTCTGATTCTCCCCCTCTCTCTCTCTGTGTCTCTTTCTGATTCTCTCTCTCTCTCTCTCTCTGTGTCTCTTTCTGATTCTCCCTCTCTCTCTCTCTGTGTCTCTTTCTGATTCTCTCTCTCTCTCTCTCTCTGTGTCTCTGATTCTCTCTCTCTCTCTCTCTCTGTGTCTCTGATTCTCTCTCTCTCTCTCTCACAGTGTCTCTGATTCTCTCTCTCTCTCTGTGTCTCTGATTCTCTCTCTCTCTCTGTGTCTCTGATTCTCTCTCTCTCTCTCTCTCTGTGTCTCTGATTCTCTCTCTCTCTCTCTCTCTGTGTCTCTGATTCTCTCTCTCTCTCTCTCTGTGTCTCTGATTCTCTCTCTCTCTCTCTGTGTCACTGATTCTCTCTCTCTCTCTCTCTCTCTGTGTCTCTTTCTGATTGTCTCTCTCTTTCCCTCTCTCTGTGTCTCTTTCTGATTCTCTCTCTCTTCTCTCTCTCTGTGTCTCTTTCTGATTCTCTCTCTCTCTTCTCTCTCTCTGTGTCTCTTTCTGATTCTCTCTCTCTCTCTCTGTCTATCTCTTTCTGATTCTCTTTCTCTCTCTCTGTGTCTCTTTCTGATTCTCTCTCTCTCTCTCTCTGTCTCTTTCTGATTCTCTCTCTCTCTCTGTGTCTCTTTCTGATTCTCTCTCTCTCTCTCTGTGTCTCTTTCTGATTCTCTCTCTCACTCTCTCTGTGTCTCTTTCTGATTCTCTCTCTCTCTCTCTGTGGCTCTTTCTGATTCTCTCTCTCTCTCTCTCTCTGTGTCTCTTTCTGATTCTCTCTCTCTCTCTCTCTCTGTGTCTCTTTCTGATTCTCTCTCTCTCTCTCTCTCTGTGTCTCTTTCTGATTCTCTCTCTCTCTCTCTGTGTCTCTTTCTGATTCTCTCTCTCTCTCTCTCCTCTCTGTGTCTCTTTCTGATTCTCTCTCTCTCTCTCTGTGTCTCTTTCTGATTCTCTCTCTCTCTTCTCTCTTTCTGATTCTCTCTGTGTCTCTTTCTGATTCTCTCTCTCTCTCTCTCTCTCTGTGTCTCTTTCTGATTCTCTCTCTCTCTCCTCTGTGTCTCTTTCTGATTCTCTCTCTCTCTCTCTCTGTGTCTCTTTCTGATTCTCTCTCTCTCTCTCTCTCTGTGTCTCTTTCTGATTCTCTCTCTCTCTCTCTCTGTCTCTTCTGATTCTCTCTCTCTCTCTCTCTGTGTCTCTTTCTGACTCTCTCTCTTTTCTCTGTGTCTCTTTCTGATTCTCTCTCTCTCTCTCTCTCTCTTTGTCTCTTTCTGATTCTCTCTTCTCT
>NW_027599379.1:0-27419 GCF_964194155.1 Cetorhinus maximus
GAAAGTGAGTGAGTTCTCGGGGAGGTTAAAGGGACAGTGAGTGAGATCAGTGTGTCACGGTAATGGCCATTACTGGCCCTGACCTTATTAGAAAGACTGATTTTGCTCTAAACCACTTATGGTTTTAAACTAAAGCACTGCACAATATTACCTAAAAATAGGATACAGTCAAACCATAGTGGTAGACTGACATCCTATACGCATTTCTGACGTGCATTAATGACCTACTTGGGCCTAATAAAAGGGCACTAGTTTGTACATTGGGCACGACCTTCAGATCGACTCCTTGAGAGACGACCTCGCTAGCAAGCTTATAGCCACCTAGCACTTCGAGACTGAGGACTGAGAGACCTCTCCTAGACTCTCCATGCAGTAATTGTTATACAATTTCTGCCCTACTGATCCTGACTTAAGCTTCAGCTTCTAAACTCCAGATCAAGTTTTACTTGCTGGTAAGCGTGCTTTATTAAGCTAAATACTTAAATCTATTATTTAAAGTATTAAGTATATTCGCATCAATACCGAATGTATAAAGTATAAGAATCACTTGTGTATGTTTAGATAATTGGATGTAACTCTGAGAAAACAAATAAACCTCAAAGATCCTCTTTGAAATTCATATACTGTGACCCATGTCTGAGATAGTTATTTACTTCCCTCCTAGATAATAGAAATAAGTTAAATTGTAGACTTTGCACTTATATACTTATCTCGACCTTTAAGAGCCGTAGCAGGTTTCTAATACGGGTAGACCCTCGACCTTAGCCGGATAGAAAGAGTGCGTTGCTGAAAGAAGCCCCCTTTATTTACCTGAGAAAATAGACTAATTCCTCCACTCCCTTTAGTGACTATCAAGAAAGCCCTCGAGCTTGAACTTAGCCTGAGAACACCTCTTGTAGCTAAAGGAATGAGCAGGGTCCCTCTCACATAATTTGGGAATAGCAGTAAACCGTCGCAAGTGGGAGGTTAAAGGGGCAGAGAGTGATATCACAGGAAGGTAAAAGGGACAGAGAGTGAAATCACGGGAAGGTAAAAGGGACAGAGAGTGAGATTACGGGGAGGTTAAAGGGACAGAGAGTGAGATCACGGGGAGGCTAAATGGAAAGAGAGTGAGATCACTGGGAAGTTAAAGGGACAGAGATTTAGATCAAGGGGAGGTTAAAGGGACAGAGAGAGGTTACGGGTTTGTTAAAGCGACAGAGAGTGAGATCAGTGGGAGGTTAAAGGGACAGAGAGTGATATCACGGGTAGGTTAAAGGGACAGAGAGTGAGTTCTCGGGGAGGTTAATGGGACAGAGAGTGAGATCAGTGGGAGGTAAAAGGGGCAGAGAGTGAGATCACGGGTAGGTTAAAGGGACAGAGAGTGAAATCACGGGAAGGTTAAAGGGACAGAGAGTGAGATTACGGGGAAGTTAAAGGGACAGAGAGTGAGATCACGGGGAGGCTAAAGGGAAAGAGAGTGAGATCACTGGGAATTTAAAGGGACAGAGATTTAGATCACGGGGAGGTTAACGGGACAGAGATTGAGATCACGTGGACGTTAAAGGGACAGAGATTGATATCACGTGGAGGTTAAAGGGACTGAGAGTGAGATCTTGGGAAGGTTAATGGGACAGAGAGTGAGATCACAGGGAGGTTAAAGGGACAGAGAGTGAGATCACGGAGTGGTTAAAGGGACAGAGAGTTAGATGACGGGGAGGTTAAATGGACAAAGATTGAGATCACGGGGATGTTAAAGGGACAGAGAGTGAGATCACGGGGAGGTTAAAGGGTCAGAGAGTGAGATCACGGGGAGGTTAATGGGACAGAGAGTGCTATCACGGGGAGGTTTTAGGGATAGAGAGTGAGATCACGGGAAAGTTAAGGGGACAGAGAGTGAGATGACGGGGAGGTTAAAGGGACCGAGTGAGATCACGGGCAGGTTAAAGGGACAGAGAGCGAGATCACAGGGAGGCTAAAGGGACAGGGAGTGAGATCACGGGGAGGCTAAAAGGAAAGAGAGTGAGATCAATGGGAAGTTAAAGGGACAGAGATTTAGATGACGGGGAGGTTAAAGCGACAGAGAGAGTAATGGGGTGGTTAAAGGGACTGAGAGTGAGATCACGGGGAGGTTAAAGTGACAGAGTGCTAAATCAGGGAGGTTAAAGGGACAGAGAGTGAGATCACTGGGAAGTTAAAGGGACAGAGATTTTGATCACGGGGAGGTTAACGGGACAGAGAGTGAGATCACTGGCAGGTTAAAGGGACAGAGAGAGATTACGGTTAGGTTAAAGCGACAAGAGTGAGATTACGGGAAGGTTAACGGGACAGAGAGTGAGATCACTAGCAGGTTGAATGGACAGAGATTGAGATCACGGGGAGGTTAAAAGGACAGAGTGAGATCACTGGGACGTTAAAGGGACAGAGATTGAGATCACGGGGAGGTTTAAGGGACAGAGTGAGATCACTGGGACGTTAAAGGGACAGACATTGATATGTCGGGGAGCTTAAAGGGACAGAGAGTTAGATCACGGGGAGGTTAAAGGGACAGAGAGTGAGATTACGGGGAGGTTAACGGGACAGAGAGTGAGATCACGGGGAGGTTAAAGGGACAGAGAGTGCGATCAGGGCGAGGTTAATGGGACAGAGAGTGAGATCACTGGGAGGTGAAGGGGACAGAGAGTGAGATCACGGGGAGTTTAAAGGGAAAGACAGAGATCACGGCGAGGTTAAAGGGACAGAGAGTGAGATCACGAGGAGGTAAAGGGGACAGAAAGAGTTAACGGGGAGGTGAACGCGACAGAGTGAGATCACGGGGAGGTTAAAGGGACAGAGAGTGAGATCATGGGGAGTTTAAAGGGACAGAGAGTGAGAATACCGGGAGGTTAAAGGTACAGAGAGTGAAATCACGGGGAGGTTAAAGGGATTGAGAGTGAGATCCCGGGGAGGTTAAAGGGACAGAGTGAGAGATCACGGGGAGGTTAAAGGGACAGAGTGAGATCACGGGGATGTAAAGGGACAGAGATTGAGATCACGGGGTGGTTAAAGAGAACGAGAGTGAGATCACGGGAGGTTAAAGGGACAGAGAGTGACATCACGGGGAGGTTAATGGGACAGAGAGTGAGATCACGGGGAGGCTAAATGGAAAGAGAGTGAGATCACTGGGAAGTTAAAGGGACAGAGATTTAGATCACGGGGAGGTTAAAGCGACAGAGAGAGATCACAGGGTGGTTAAAGTGACAGAGTGCTAAATCAGGGAGGTTAAACGGACAGAGAGTGAGATCACTGGGAAGTTAAAGGGACAAAGAGAGATTACGGGGAGTTTAAAGCGACAGAAAGGGAGATCACGGGGAGGTTAATGGGACAGAGAGTGAGATCACGGGGAGGTCAAAGGGACAGAGACTGAGATCACGGGGAGGATAAAGGGACAGAGTGTGAGATCACGGGGAGGTTAAAGGGACAGAGAGTGAGATCACGGGAAGGTTAACGGGACAGAGAGTGAGATCACGGGGATGCTAAATGGAAAGAGAGAGAGATCACGGGGAGGTTAAAGGTAAAGAGAGCGAGACCACGAGGAGGTTAAAGGGACAGAGAGTGAGATCACTGGGAGGTTAAAGGGACAGAGAGTGATATCACGGTGAGGTTAAAGGGACAGAGTGAGAACACGGGGAATTTTAAGGGAAAGACAGAGATCACGGGGAGGTTAAAGGGTCAGAGAGTGAGATCACGGGGAGGTTAACAGGACAGACAGAGTTAACGGGGAGGATAAAGTGAAAGAGAATGAGATTACGGGGAGGTTAGACCGACAGAGAGAGATCACGGGGTGGTGAAAGGGAAGTGATTGTGATCACGTGTAGGTTAAAGGGTCTGAGTGCAAAATCAGGAAGGTTAAAGGGCAGAGAGTGAGATCACTGGGAAGTTAAAGGGACAGGGATTTAGATCACGGGGAGGTGAATGGGACAGAGAGTGAGATCACGGGGAGTCAATGGGATGGAGAGTGAGATCACGGGTAGGTTAACGGGACAGAGACTGAGATCACGGGAAGGTTAACGGGACAGAGAGTGAGATCACGGGGAGATAATAGGAATGAGAGTGAGGTCACGGGGAAGTTAAATGGACAGAGAGTGAGATCACCGGGTGGTTAATGGGACAGAGAATGAGATCACTGGGAGGTTAAAGGGACAGAGATTGAGATCACGGGAAGATTAAAGGGACAGAGTGAGATCACGGGGAGGTTAAAGGGACAGAGAGTGAGATCACGGGGAGGTTAAAGGGACATTGAGTGCGATCACTGGGAGGTTAAAGGGACAGAGAGTAAGAGCACGGGGAGGTTAAAGGGACAGAGAGTGTGATCATTGTGAGGTTAAAGAGATAGAGAGTGAGATCACGGGAAGTTTAAAGGGACAGAGAGTGAGATTACGGGGATGGTAAAGTGACAGAGAGCTAGATCAGGGAGTGGTTAAAGGGACAGAGAGTGAGATCACGGGAAGGTTAAAGGGACAGAGAGTGAGATTAGCGGTAGGTTACCGGGGCAATGAGTGAGATTACGGGGAGGTTAAAGGGACAGAGAGTGAAATCAAGGGGAGATTAAAGGGACATAGAGTGAAATCACGGGGAGGTTAAAGGGACAGAGAGTGAGATCACTGGGACGTTAAAGGGACAGAGATTGAGATTACGCGGAGGTTAAAGGGACAGAGTGAGATCACTGGGATGTTAAAGGGATAGAGATTGAGATCACGCGGAGGTTAAAGGGACAGAGAGTGACATCACGGGGAGGTTAAAGGGACAGAGAGTGAGATCACAGGTAGGTTAACGGGACAATGAGTGAGATTACGGGGAGGTTAAAGGGTAAGAGAGTGAGATCACATGGAGGGTAAAGGAACAGAGAGTGATACCTCGGTAAGTTTAAAGAGACAGAGAGTGAGAACACGGAGAGTTTAAAGGGATAGACAGAGATCACTGGGAGATTAAAGGGACAGAGTGTGAGATCACGGGGTGGTTAAAGGGACAGTGAGAGATTATGAGGAGGTTAAAGCGACAGAGAGAGATCATGTGGAGGATAAAGTGAGAGAGACTGAGATCACGGGGAAGTTTAAGGGATAGAGAGTGAGATCACGGGGAGGTTAAATGGAAAGAGAGTGAGATCACTGGGAATTTAAAGGGACAGAGATTTAGATAACGGGGAGGTTTACGGAACAGATAGTGAGATCACGGTCAGGTTAATGGGACAGAGAGAGATTACGGGGAGGTTAATGCGACAGAGAGTGAGAACACGGGGCGGTTAATGGGACAGAGAGTGAGATCATGTGAACGTTAAAGGGACAGAGAGTGAGATCACGGGTAGTTTAAAGGGAAAGACAGAGATCAAAGGGAGGTTAAAAGGACAGAGAGTGAGATCACGGGGAGGTGAAAGGGACAGAGGATGAGATCACGGGAAGATTAAAGGGACAGAGTGAGATCATGGGGAGGTAAAAGGGACAGAGAGAGAGATCACAGGGAGATGAAAGGGACAGAGAGTGAGATGACGGGGAGGTTAAAGGGACAGAGAGTCAGATCAGAGACAGTTAAAGAGACTGAGAGGGAGATCAGGGGGACAGTTAAAGGGACAAAGAGTGACATCAGGGACAGCTGAAGGGACAGATAGAGAGCAGGCACTATGACTGGGACAGAGAGTGAGATCACGGGATGGTTAAAGGGACAGAGAGTGAGATCACGGGATGGTTAAATGGACAGTGAGTGAGATCACGGGGAGGTTAAAGGGACAGAATGAGATCACGGGGAGGTTAAAGGCACAGAGAGTGAGACCACGGGGAGGTTAAAGGGACAGCGAATGAGATCACGGGCAGGTTAAATGGACAGAGATTGAGATCACGGGAAGATTAATGGGACAGAGAGTGAGAACAAGGGGAGGTTAAAAGGACAGAGAGTGAGATCACGGGGAGGTCAAAGGGACTGAGTGCTAGATCACAGGGAGGTTAACGGGACAGAGAGTGAGATGACAGGGAGGTTAACGGGAGAGAGAGTGAGATCACGGGGAGGTTAAAAGGACAGAGAGTGATATCACGGGGAGTTTAAAGCGACAGAGAGAGAGATCACGGGGAGGTTAATGGGACAGAGAGTGAGATCACGTGGACGTTAAAGGGACAGAGAGTAAGATCACGGGGAAGTTAAAGCGAAAGAGAGTGAGATCAGGGGCAGGTTAAAGGGACAGAGAGTGAGAACACGGGGAGGTTAAAGGGACAGAGAGTGAGATCACGGGGAGGTTAAAGGGATAGAGAGTGAGATGAAGGGGAGGTTAATGGGAAAGAGAGTGAGACCACGGGGAGTTTAAATGAACAGAGATTGAGATCACGGGGAGTTAACGGGACAGAGAGTTAGATAACGGGTAGGTTAAAGGGACAGTGAGTGAGATCACGGGGTGGTTAATGGGACAGTGAGTGAGATCACGTGGATGTTAAAGGGACTGAGAGTGAGATCACGGGGAAGTTAAAGGGACAGAGAGTGAGATCACGGGGAGGTGAAAGGGACAGAGAATGAGATCACGGGGAGTTTAAATGAACAGAGATTGAGATCACGTGGATGTTAAAGGGACAGAGAGTGAAATCACGGGGTGATTAAAGGGACAGAGAGTGAGATCACGGGGAGGTAAATGGGACAGAGAGTGAGATCACAGAGAGGTTAATGGGACAGAGAGTGAGAACACTTGGAGTTTAAAGGGAAAGACAGAGATCACTGGGAGATAAAAGGGACAGAGAGTGAGATCACGGGGAGGTTAAAGGGACAGTGAGAGATTATGGGGAGGTTAAAGCGACAGAGAGAGTTCACGGGGAGGTCAAAGTGACAGTGTGCTAAATCAGGGAGGTTAAAGTGACAGAGATTGAGATCACTGGGAAATTAAGGGGACAGAGATTTAGATCACGGGGAGGTTAACGTGACAGAGAGTGAGATCACGTGGAGGTTAATGGGACAGCGAGTGAGATCACGTGGACGTTAAAGGAACAGAGAGTGAGATCAAGGAGAGGTGAAAGGGACAGAGAATGAGATGACAGGGAGGTTAAAGGGACAGAGAGTGAGGTCACGGGAAGATTAAATGGACAGTGTGTGATCACTGGGACGTTAACGGTACAGAGATTGAGATCACGGGGAGGTTAAAGGGACAGAGAGTGAGATCACGGGGATGTTAAAGGGACAGAGAATTCGATCATGGGGAGGTTTAAGGGATAGAGAGTGATATCACGGGCAAGTTAAGGGGACAGAGAGTGAGATCAGGGGAAGGTTAATGGGACAGAAAGTGAGATCACGGGGAGGTTAAAGGGACAGAGAGTGATATCACGCAGTGGTTTAAGGGATAGAGAGTTAGATGACGTGGAGATTAAAGGGAAAGAAGTGAGATCAGGGGGAGGTTAATGGGACAGAGAGTGAGATCACAGGGAGGTTAAAGGGACAGAGAGTGAGATCACGGGGATGTTAAAGGGACAGAGAATTAGTTCATGGGGAGGTTTAAGGGATAGAGAGTGATATCACGGGCAAGTTAAAGGGACATAGAGTGAGATCAGGGGGAGGTTAATGGGACAGAGAGTGAGATCACGGGGAGGTTAAAGGGACAGAGAATGATATCACGTGGTGGTTTAAGGGATAGAGAATTAGATCACGCGGAGGTTAAAGGGACAGAGAGTGAGATCACAGGGAGGTTAAAGGGACAGAGAGTGAGATCACGGTGAGGTTAAAGGGACAGAGAGTGAGAACACGGGGAGTTTAAAGGTAAAGACAGCGATCACGGGGAGGTTAAAGGGACAGAGAGAGTTAACGGGGAGGTTAAAGTGACAGAGTGAGATCACAGGGAGGTAAAAGGGACAGATAGTGAGATCACGAGGAGTTTAAAGGGACAGAGAATGATATCACGTGGTGGTTTAAGGGATAGAGAGTTAGATCACGCGGAGGTTAAAGGGACAGAGAGTGAGATCAGGGGGAGGTTAATGGGACAGAGAGTGAGATCACAGGCAGGTTAAAGGGACAGAGAGTGAGATCACGGTGAGGTTAAAGGGACAGAGAGTGAGATCACGGGGAGGTTAAAGGGACAGAGAATGATATCACGTGGTGGTTTAAGGGATAGAGAGTTAGATCACGCGGAGGTTAAAGGGACAGAGAGTGAGATCAGGGGGAGGTTAATGGGACAGAGAGTGAGATCACAGGGAGGTTAAAGGGACAGAGAGTGAGATCACGGTGAGGTTAAAGGGACAGAGAGTGAGAACACAGGGAGTTTAAAGGTAAAGACAGCGATCACGGAGAGGTTAAAGGGACAGAGAGAGTTAACGGGGAGGTTAAAGTGACAGAGTGAGATCACGGGGAGGTAAAAAGGACAGAGAGTGAGATCACAGGGAGGTTAAAGGGACAGATAGTGAGATCACGAGGAGTTTAAAGGGACAGAGAGTGAGTTCACGGGGAGGTAAAAGGGACAGAGAATGAGATCACGGGAAGATTAAAGGGACAGAGTGAGATCACGGGGAGGTAAAAGGGACAGAGAGTAAGATCACAGGGAGGTTAAAGGGACAGAGAGTGAGATCACGGGGAGGTTAAAGGGACAGAGATTGAGATCACCGGGAGGTTAAAGGGACAGAGAGTGAGATCACGGGGAGGTTAATGGGAAAGAGGGTGAGATCACGGGAATGTCAATTGGACAGAGATTGAGATCAGGAACAGTTATAGGGACACAGAGTCAGATCAGGGACAGTTAAAGGGACTGAGAGGGAGATCAGGGGGACATTTAAAGGGACAAATAGTGATATCAGGTACAGCTAAAGGTACAGAGAGAGAGCAGGGACTATTAAAGGGACAGAGATTGAGATCGGGGGACAGTTAAAGGAACAGAGAATGAGATCAGGGAAGGTTAAAGGGACAGAGTGAGATCACGGGATGGTTATATGGAAAGAGAGTGATATGATGGGCAGGTTAAATGTAGAGAGATTGAGAACACATAGAGGTTAAAGGGACAAAGGGTGAGATCACGGGGAGTTTAAATGGACAGTGAGTGAGATCACGGGGAGGTTAAAGGGACAGAATGATATCACGGGGAGGTTAAAGGGACAGAGAGAGATCACGGGGTGGTTATTGGGACAGAGAGTGAGATCACGGGGAGGTTAATGGGACAGAGAGTGAGATCACGGGGAGTTTAAAGGGACAGAGAATGAGATCACGGGCAGGTTAAAGGGATAGAGATTGAGATCACGGGAAGATTAAAGGGACAGAGTGAGATCACGGGGACGTGAAAGGGACAGAGAGTGAGATCACGGGGAGGTTAAAGGGACATTGAGTGCGATCACTGGGAGGTTAAAGGGACAGAGAGTGAGAGCACGGGGAGGTTAAAGGGACAGAGAGTGAGATCACGGGTAGTTTAAAGGGACAGAGATTGTGATCATGGGGAGGTTTAGGAGACAGAGAGTGAGGTCACGGGAAGTTTAAAGGGACAGAGAGTGAGATTACGGGGATGGGAAAGGGACAGAGAGCTAGATCAGGGGGAGGTTAAAGGGACAGAGAGTGAGATCACGGGAAGGTTAAAGGGACAGAGAGTGAGATTACCGGTAGGTTACCGGGACAATGAGTGAGACTACGGGGAGGTTAAAGGGACAGAGAGTGAAATCACGGAGAGGTTAAAGGGACATAGAGAGAAATCACGGGGAGGTTAAAGGGACGGAGAGTGAAATCACTGGGACGTTAAAGGGACAGAGATTGAGATCACTGGGAGGTTAAAGGGACAGAGTGAGATCACTGGGACGTTAAAGGGATAGAGATTGAGATTACGCGGAGGTTAAAGGGACAGAGAGTGACATCACGGGGAGGTTAAAGGGACAGAGTGAGATCACTGGGACGTTAAAGGGATAGAGATTGAGATCACGGGGAGGTAAAAGTGACAGAGAGTGAGATCACAGGTAGGTTAACGGGACAATGAGTGAGATTACGGGGATGTTAAAGGGTAAGAGAATGAGATCACATGGAGGGTAAAGGGACAGAGAGTGACACCTCGGTAAGTTTAAAGGGACAGAGAGTGAGAACACGGGGAGTTTAAAGGGAAAGACAGAGATCACTGGGAGATTAAAGGGACAGAGTGTGAGATCACGGGGTGGTTAAAGGGACAGTGAGAGATTATGAGGAGGTTAAAGCGACAGAGAGAGATCATGGGGAGGTTAAAGTGACAGAGACTGAGATCACGGGGAGGTTTAAGGGATAGAGAATGAGATCACGGGGAGGTTAAATGGAAAGAGAGTGAGATCACTGGGAATTTAAAGGGACAGAGATTTAGATCACGGGGAGGTTTACGGGACAGAGAGTGAGATCACGGTCAGGTTAATGGGACAGAGAGAGATTACGGGGAGGTTAATGCGACAGAGAGTGAGATCACGGGGAGGTTAATGGGACAGAGAGTGAGATCACTGGGACATTAAAGGGACAGAGAGTGAGATCACGGGGAGGTTAAAGGGATAGAGAGTGAGATCACGGGGAGGTTAATGTGACAGAGAGTGAGATGACGGGCAGGTTAAATGGACAGAGATTGAGATCACGGGAAGATTAAATGGACAGAGTGAGATCACGGGGACGTTAAAGGGACAGAGATTGAGATCACGGGAAGGTCAAAGGGACAGAGTGAGATCACTGGGACATTAAAGGGACAGAGATTGAGCTCACGGGTCGGTTAAAGGGACAGAGAGTGAGATCACAGTGATGTTAAAGGGACAGAGAGTTAGATCACAGGGAGGTTTAAGGAATAGAGAGTGATATCACGGGAACGTTAAGGGGACAGAGAGTGACATCAGGGGGAGGTTATTGGGACAGAGAGTGAGATCACGGGGAGGTTAAAGGGACAGAGAGTGACATCACGGGGAGATTATAAGGACAGAGAGTGATATCATGCGGAGGTTTAATCAATAGAGAGTGAGATCACTGTGTGTTTAATGGGACAGAGAGTGAGAACACGGGTAGTTTAAAGGGAAAGACAGAGATCATAGGGAGTTTAAAGGGACAGAGAGTGAGATCACGGGGATGTTAAAGGGACGGAGATAGTTAACGGGGAGGTTAAAGCGAATGAGGGAGATCACGGGGAGGTGAAAGGGACAGAGGATGAGATCACGGGAAGATTAAAGGGACAGAGTGAGAACATGGGGAGGTAAAAGGGACAGAGAGAGAGATCACAGGGAGATGAAAGGGACAGAGAGTGAGATGACGGGGAGGTTAAAGGGACAGAGAGTGAGATGACGGGGAGGTTAAAGGGACAGAGAGTGAGATCACGGGGAGGTTAAAAGGACAGAATGAAATCACGGGGAGGTTAAAGGCACAGAGAGTGAGACCATGGGGAGGTTAAAGGGACAGAGAGTGAGATGAAGGGGAGGTTAATGGGAAAGAGAGTAGGACGACGGGGAGTTTCAAGGGACATAGAATGAGATCACGGGCAGGTTAAAGGGACAGAGATTGAGATCACGGGAAGATTAAAGGGACAGAGAGTAAGATCACGGGGAGGTTAAAGGGACAGAGAGTGAGATCAGGGGGTGGTTAAAGGGACAGAGAGTGAGAACACGGGGAGGTTAAAGGGACAGAGTGCTAGATAAGGTAGGTTAAAGGGACAGAGAGTGAGATCACGGGGAGGTTAAAGGGACGGAGTGCTAAATCAGGGAGGTTATAGAGACAGAGAGTGAGATCACTGGGAAGTAAATGGGACAGAGATTTAGATCACGGGGAGGTTAATGGGACAGAGAGTGAGATCACGTGTATGTTAAAGGGACAGCGAGTGAGATCACGGGGAAGTTAAAGGGAAAGAGAGTGAGATCACGGGGAGGTGAAAGGGACAGAGAGTAAGATCACGAGGAGGTTAAAGGGACAGAGAGTGAGATCAGGGGCAGGTTAAAGGGACAGAGAGTGAGAACACGGGGAGTTTAAAGGGACAGAGAGTGAGATCACGGGGAGGTTAAAGGGACAGAGAGTGAGATGAAGGGGAGGTTAATGGGAAAGAGAGTGAGACCACGGGGAGGTTAAAGGGACAGCGAATGAGATCACGGGCAGGTTAAATGGACAGAGATTGAGATCACGGGAAGATTAATGGGACAGAGAGTAAAATCACGGGGAGGTTAATGGGACAGAGTGCTAAATCAGGGAGGTTGTAGAGACAGAGAGTGAGATCACTGGGAAGTAATTGGGACAGAGATTTAGATCACGGGGAGGTTAACGGGACAGAGAGTGAGATGACAGGGAGGTTAACGGGACAGAGAGTGAGATCACGGGGAGGTTAAAGGGACAGAGATTGATATCACGGGGAGTTTAAAGCGACAGAGAGAGAGATCACGGGGAAGTTAAAGGGAAAGAGAGTAAGATCACTGGGAGGTTAAAGGGACAGAGAGCAAGATCACGAGGAGGTTAAAGGGACAGAGAGTGAGATCAGGAGCAGGTTAACGGGACAGAGAGTGAGATCACGGGGAGGTTAAAGGGACATAGAGCTAGGTCAGGGAGGTTAAAGGGACAAAGAGTGAGATCACGGGGAGGTTAAAGGGACAGAGTGCTAAATTAGGGAGGTTAAAGGGACAGAGACTTATATCACAGAGAGGTTAACGGGACAGAGAGTGAGATCACGGGGAGGTTAAAGGGACAGAGAGAGATTACGGGGAGCTTAAAGTGACAGAGAATGAGATCACAGGGAGTTTAAATGAACAGAGATTGAGATCACGGGCATGTTAACGGGACAGAGAGTCAGATCACGGGTAGGTTAAAGGGACAGAGAGTGAGATCACGGAGAAGTTAAAGGGACAGAGAGCGAAATCACGGTGAGGTTAAAGGGACAGAGAGTGAGATCACGGGGAGGTAAATGGGACAGAGAGTGAGATTACGGGGAGGTTAAAGGGACTGAGAGTGAGATCACGGGTAGGTTAACTGGACAATGAGTGAGATCACGGGGAGATTAAAAGGACAGAGAGTGAGATCACGGAGAGGTTAAAGGGACAGAGAGTGATATCACGGTAAGGATAAAGGGACAGTGAGAGATTATGGGGAGGTTAAAGCGACAGAGAGAGTTCACGGGGAGGTTAAAGGGACAGAGACTTAATTCACGGAGAGGTTAAAGTGACAGAGTGCAAAATCAGGGAGGTTAAAGTGACAGAGATTGAGATCACTGGGAAATTAAGGGGACAGAGATTTAGATCACGGGGAGGTTAACGTGACAGAGAGTGAGATCACGGGGAGGGTAATGGGACAGCGAGTGAGATCACGTGGACGTTAAAGGGACAGAGAGTGAGATCATGGGGAGGTCAAAGGGACAGAGAATGAGATCACAGGGAGGTTAAAGGGACAGAGAGTCAGATCACGGGTAGGTTAAAGGGACAGAGAGTGAGATCACGGAGAAGTTAAAGGGACAGAGAGCGAAATCACGGTGAGGTTAAAGGGACAGAGAGTGAGATCACGGGGAGGTAAATGGGACAGAGAGTGAGATTACGGGGAGGTTAAAGGGACTGAGAGTGAGATCACGGGTAGGTTAACTGGACAATGAGTGAGATCACGGGGAGATTAAAAGGACAGAGAGTGAGATCACGGAGAGGTTAAAGGGACAGAGAGTGATATCACGGTAAGGATAAAGGGACAGTGAGAGATTATGGGGAGGTTAAAGCGACAGAGAGAGTTCACGGGGAGGTTAAAGGGACAGAGACTTAATTCACGGGGAGGTTAAAGTGACAGAGTGCAAAATCAGGGAGGTTAAAGTGACAGAATTTGAGATCACTGGGAAATTAAGGGGACAGAGATTTAGATCACGGGGAGGTTAACGTGACAGAGAGTGAGATCACGGGGAGGGTAATGGGACAGCGAGTGAGATCACGTGGACGTTAAAGGGACAGAGAGTGAGATCATGGGGAGGTCAAAGGGACAGAGAATGAGATCACAGGGAGGTTAAAGGGACAGAGAGTGAGATCACGGGAAGATTAAATGGACAGTGTGTGATCACTGGGACGATAAAGGGACATAGGTTGAGATCACGCGGAGGTAAAAGGGACAGAGTGAGATCGCTGGGACGTTAACGGTACAGAGATTGAGATCACGGCGAGGTTAAAGGGACAGAGAGTGAGATCACGGGGATGTTAAAGGGACAGAGAATTAGATCATGGGGAGGTTTAATGGATAGAGAGTGATATCACGGGCAAGTTAAGGGGTCAGAGAGTGAGATCACGGGGACGTTAAAGGGACAGAGAGTGAGATCACGGGGTGGTTAAAGGGACAGAGAGTGAGATCAGGGGGAGGTTAATGGGACAGGGAGTGAGATCACAGGGAGGTTAAAAGGACAGAGAGTGAGATCACGGTGAGGTTAAAGGGACAGAGAGTGAGAACACGGGGAGTTTAAAGGTAAAGACAACGATCACGGGGAGTTAAAATGGACAGAGAGTTAGATTACGGGGAGGTTAAAGTGACAGAATAAGATCACGGGTAGTTTAAAGGGACAGATAGTGAGATCACGAGGACGTTAAAGGGACAGAGAGTGAGTTCACGGGAAGATTAAAGGGACAGAGTGAGATCACGGGGAGGTAAAAGGGACAGAGAGTGAGATCACAGGGAAGTTAAAGGAACAGAGAGTGTGATCACGGCGAGGTTAAAGGGACAGAGAGTGAGATCACCGGGAGGTTAAAGGGACAGAGAGTGAGATCACGGGGAGGTTAATGGGAAAGAGGGTGAGATCACGGGAATGTTAAATGGACAGAGATTGAGATCAGGAACAGTTATAGGGACAGAGAGTCAGATCACGGGTAGGTTAAAGGGACAGAGAGTGAGATCACGGAGAAGTTAAAGGGACAGAGAGCGAAATCACGGTGAGGTTAAAGGGACAGAGAGTGAGATCACGGGGAGGTAAATGGGACAGAGAGTGAGATTACGGGGAGGTTAAAGGGACTGAGAGTGAGATCACGGGTAGGTTAACTGGACAATGAGTGAGATCAGGGGGAGATTAAAAGGACAGAGAGTGAGATCACGGAGAGGTTAAAGGGACAGAGAGTGATATCACGGTAAGGATAAAGGGACAGTGAGAGATTATGGGGAGGTTAAAGCGACAGAGAGAGTTCACGGGGAGGTTAAAGGGACAGAGACTTAATTCACGGGGAGGTTAAAGTGACAGAGTGCAAAATCAGGGAGGTTAAAGTGACAGAATTTGAGATCACTGGGAAATTAAGGGGACAGAGATTTAGATCACGGGGAGGTTAACGTGACAGAGAGTGAGATCACGGGGAGGGTAATGGGACAGCGAGTGAGATCACGTGGACGTTAAAGGGACAGAGAGTGAGATCATGGGGAGGTCAAAGGGACAGAGAATGAGATCACAGGGAGGTTAAAGGGACAGAGAGTGAGATCACGGGAAGATTAAATGGACAGTGTGTGATCACTGGGACGATAAAGGGACATAGGTTGAGATCACGCGGAGGTAAAAGGGACAGAGTGAGATCGCTGGGACGTTAACGGTACAGAGATTGAGATCACGGCGAGGTTAAAGGGACAGAGAGTGAGATCACGGGGATGTTAAAGGGACAGAGAATTAGATCATGGGGAGGTTTAATGGATAGAGAGTGATATCACGGGCAAGTTAAGGGGTCAGAGAGTGAGATCACGGGGACGTTAAAGGGACAGAGAGTGAGATCACGGGGTGGTTAAAGGGACAGAGAGTGAGATCAGGGGGAGGTTAATGGGACAGGGAGTGAGATCACAGGGAGGTTAAAAGGACAGAGAGTGAGATCACGGTGAGGTTAAAGGGACAGAGAGTGAGAACACGGGGAGTTTAAAGGTAAAGACAACGATCACGGGGAGTTAAAATGGACAGAGAGTTAGATTACGGGGAGGTTAAAGTGACAGAATAAGATCACGGGTAGTTTAAAGGGACAGATAGTGAGATCACGAGGACGTTAAAGGGACAGAGAGTGAGTTCACGGGAAGATTAAAGGGACAGAGTGAGATCACGGGGAGGTAAAAGGGACAGAGAGTGAGATCACAGGGAAGTTAAAGGAACAGAGAGTGTGATCACGGCGAGGTTAAAGGGACAGAGAGTGAGATCACCGGGAGGTTAAAGGGACAGAGAGTGAGATCACGGGGAGGTTAATGGGACAGAGGGTGAGATCACGGGAATGTTAAATGGACAGAGATTGAGATCAGGAACAGTTATAGGGACAGAGAGTCAGATCAGGGACAGTTAAAGGGACTGAGAGGGAGATCAGGGGGACATTTAAAGGGACAGAGAGTGATATCAGGGAGAGCTAAAGGTACAGTGATAGAGCAGGGACGTTAAAGGGACAGAGATTGAGATCACGGTGAGGTTCAAGGGACAGAGAGTGAGTTCACGTGGACAGTGAGAGTGAAAGAGAGTGAGATCAGGGGGACAGTTTAGGGGACAGAGAGTGAGATCAGGGGGAGGTTAAAGGGACAGATAGTGAGATCATGGGGAGGTTATAGGGTCAGAGAGTGAGATCACGGGGACGTTAAAGAGAAAGAGTGTTAGAGTACGGGGAGGTTAAAAGGGCAGAGAGTGAGATCTCGGGGACGTTAAAGGGACAGAGAGTGAGATCACGGGTAGATTAAAGGGACAGAGGGTGTGATCACGGGGAGGTTTGAGGGACAGAGAGTTAGATCACGGGGAGGTTAAAGACACAGAGAGTGAGATCACGGGGAGGTTAAAGGGAAAGAGGGTGAGATCACGGGAATGTTAAATGGACAGAGATTGAGATCAGGAACAGTTATAGGGACAGAGAGTCAGATCAGGGACAGTTAAAGGGACTGAGAGGGAGATCAGGGGGACATTTAAAGGGACAGAGAGTGATATCAGGGAGAGCTAAAGGTACAGTGATAGAGCAGGGACGTTAAAGGGACAGAGATTGAGATCACGGTGAGGTTCAAGGGACAGAGAGTGAGTTCACGTGGACAGTGAGAGTGAAAGAGAGTGAGATCAGGGGGACAGTTTAGGGGACAGAGAGTGAGATCAGGGGGAGGTTAAAGGGACAGATAGTGAGATCATGGGGAGGTTATAGGGTCAGAGAGTGAGATCACGGGGACGTTAAAGAGAAAGAGTGTTAGAGTACGGGGAGGTTAAAAGGGCAGAGAGTGAGATCTCGGGGACGTTAAAGGGACAGAGAGTGAGATCACGGGTAGATTAAAGGGACAGAGGGTGTGATCACGGGGAGGTTTGAGGGACAGAGAGTTAGATCACGGGTAGGTTAATGGGACTGAGAGTGAGATCTCGTGGAGCTTAAAGGGACAAAGAGTGAGATCACTGGGATGTTGAAGGGACAGAGAGTGAAATCATAGGGAGGTTAAAGGGGCAGAGAGTGAGATCACGGTGATGTTGATGGGAGAGAGAATGAAATCACAGGGAGGTTAAAGGGACAGAGAGTGAGATCACGGGGAGGTTAAAGGGACAGAGAGTGAGATCACGGGGAGGTTAAAGACACAGAGAGTGAGATCACGGGGAGGTTAAAGGGAAAGAGGGTGAGATCACGTGAATGTTAATGGGAAACAAATTGAGATCAGGGACAGTTATAGGAACAGAGAGATAGATCAGGGACAGTTATAAGGACTGAGAGGGAGATGAGGGGGACTTTTAAATGGCATAGAGTGATATCAGGGACAGCCAAAGGGACAGAGAGAGAGCAGGGACTATTAAAGGGACAGAGAGTGAGATCGGGGGCTAGTTAAAGGGACTGAGAGTAATATCAAAGGGACAGTTAAAGGGACAGAGATTGAGACAGTTAAATAAACAGAGAATTAGATCAGGGAAGGTTAAGGGACAGAGTGAGATCTCGGGAAGATTAAATGGAAAGAGGGTGATATCACGGGGAGGTTAAAGGTACAGAGATTGAGATCACGGGGCGGTTAAAGTGACAGAGAGTGAGATCACGGGGAGGTTAAATGGAAAGAGATTGAGATCACTGGGAGATTAATCGGAATGAAAGTGAGGTCACGGGGAAGTTAATGGGACAGAGAGTGAGATCACGGTGAGGTTAAAGGGGCAGAGAGTGAGAGCAGCGGGAGGTTAATGGGACAGAGAGTGAGATCACGGGGACGTTAAAGGGACAGAGAATGAGACCACGGACAGGTTAAAGGGACAGAGATTGGGATCATGGGTAGATTAAAGGGACAGAGTGAGATCACGGGGAGGTTAAAGGGACAGAGAGTGAGATCCCGGGGAGGGTAAAGGGACAGAGAGTGAGATCACGGGGTGTTTAAAGGGACAGAGTGTGATCATGAGGCGGTTAAAGGGACAGAAAGTGAGCTCACGGGAAGGTTAAAGGGACAGAGAGTTTGATTAGGGGAATGGAAAAGGGACAGAGAGCTAGATCAGGAAGGTTAAAGGGACAGAGAGTGAGATCACGGGGAGGTTAACTGGACAGAGAGTGAGATCAGGGGGAGGTTAAAGGGACAGAGAGATCAGCGGGAGGTTTAAGGGACAGAGAGTGAGAACACGGGGAGGTTAAAGGGACAGAGAGTGTGATTACGGGGACGTTAAAGGGACAGAGAATGAGATCAGGGACAGTTCAAGGGACAGAGAGTGAGATCAGGGACAGTTAAAGGGACAGAGAGTGAAATCAGGTGGGCAGTTAAAGGGACAGAGAGTGAGATCAGAGGACAGTTAATGGGACAGATTTTGAGATCAGGGGCACCGTTAAATGGACAGAGTGTGATATCACGATAAAGTTAAAGTGACTGAGATGAGACCACGGGGAGGTTAAAGGGACAGAGAGTGAAATTACGGTGAGGTTAATGGGACAGAGAGTGAGATCACGGGGAGGTTATAGGGGCAGAGAGTGAGATCACGGGGTGGTTGAAGTGACAGAGTGAGATCACGGGGACGTTAAAGGGACAGAGAGTGAGATCACGGGGAGGTTAAAGGGACAGAGAGTGACATCACGGGGACGTTAAAGGGACAGAGAGTGAGATCAGTGGGAGGTTAAAGGGACAGAGTGTGAGATCACGGGGAGGTTAAAGGGACAGAGGGTGAGATCACGGGGAGGTTAAAGGGACAGTGTGAGATCACGGGGAGTTTAAAGGGACAGAGAGTGAGATCACGCGGTGGTTAAACGGACTGAGAGTGGATTTACGGGGACGTTAAAGGGACAGAGAGTGAGATCACGGTGAGGTTCAAGGGACAGAGAGTGAGATAAGGGGGACAGTTTAGGGGACAGAGAGTGAGATCACAGGGTGGTTAAAGGGACAGAGAGTGATATGACGGGGAGGTTAAAGGGATAGAGAGTGAGATCACGGGAAAGTTAAGGGGACAGAGAGTGAGATCAGGCGGTGGTTAATGGGCCAGAGAGTGAGATCACGGGGAGGTTAAAGGGACAGAGAGCGAGATCACTGGGAGGTTAAAGGGACAGAGAGTGAGATCATGGGGAGGTGAAAGTGACAGAGAATGAGATCACGGGGCATTTAAATGGACAGAGATTGAGATCACGGGAAGAATAAATGGACAGAGTGAGATCACTGGGACGTTAAAGGGACAGAGAGTGAGATCACGGGGAGGTTAAAGGGTCAGAGAGTGAGATCACGGGGTGGTTAAAGGGAAAGAGAGTGAGATCACGGGGAGGTTAATGGCACAGAGATTGATATGACGGGGAGGTTTAAGGGACAGAGAGTGAGATCACGGGAAACTTAAGGCGACAGAGAGTGAGATCAGAGGGAGGTTAATGGGCCAGAGAGTGAGATCACGGAGAGGTTAAAGGGACAGAGAGTGAGATGACGGGTAGGTTAAAGGGACAGAGAGTCAGATCACTGGTAGGTTAAAGGGACAGAGAGTGAGATCACGGGGAGTTTAAAGGGACAGAGAATGAGATCAGGGACAGTTCAAGGGACAGAGAGTGAGATCAGTGGGACATTTAAAGGGACAGAGAGTGAGATCTCGGGGTGGTTAAACGGACTGAGAGTGGATTTACGGGGACTTTAAAGGGACAGAGAGTGAGATCACGGTGAGGTTTAAGGGACAGAGAGTGAGATCAGGGGGAAGTTAAAGGGATAGAGATTGAGATCACTGGCAGGTTAAAGGGACAGAGATTGAGATCACGGGAAGATTAAAGGGACAGAGTGAGATCACGGGGAGGTTAAAGGGACAGTGAGTGAGATCACAGGGAGGTTAAAGGGACATTGAGTGCGATCACGGGGAGGTAAAAGGGACAGAGAGTGTGAGCACGGGGAGGTTAAAGGGACAGAGTGAGATCATGGGGACGTTAAAGGGACAGAGGGTGAGATCACGGGGAGGTTAAAGGGACAGTGAGTGAGATCACGGGGTGGTTAAACGGTCTGAGAGTGGATTTAGGGGGACGTTAAAGGGACAGAGAGTGAGATCAGGGGGACAGTTACAGGGACAGAGAGTGATATCACGGGGAGGTTAAAGGGACAGAGAGTGAGATCATGGGGAGGTTATAGGGGCAGAGAGTGAGATCACGGGGACGTTAAAGGGACAGAGGGTGTGATCACGGGGAGGTAAAAGACACAGAGAGTGAGATCACGGGGAGGTTAAAGGGACAGAGAGTGAGATCACGGGGATGTTGAAGGGACAGAGAGTGAGAGCACTGGGAGGTTAAAGGGACAGAGAGTGAGATCACGGGGAGGTTAAAGGGACAGAGGGTGCGATCATGGGGAGGTCAAAGGGACAGTGTGAGATCACGGGGAGTTCAAAGGGACAGAGTGTGAGATCACGGGGAGGTTAAAGGGACAGAGGGTGCGATCACGGGGAGGTTAAAGGGACAGAGAGTTAGATCACGGGCTGGTTAAACAGACTGAGAGTGGATTTACGGGGACGTTAAAGGGACAGAGAGTGAGATCACGTGGACAGTGAGAGGGACAGAGAGTGAGATCAAGGGGACAGTTACAGGGACAGAAAGTGAGATCATGGGGAGTTTATAGTGGCAGAGAGTGAGATCACGGGGACGTTAAAGGGACAGAGAGTGCGATCACGGGGAGGTTAAAGGGACAGAGATTGAGATCACGGGTAGGTTAAAGGGACAGATAGTGAGATCACGGTGAGGTTAAAGAGACTTAGAGTGAGATCACGGGGAGTTTAAAGGGACAGAGAGTGAGATCACGGGGACGTTAAAGGGACAGAGAGTGAGATCACGGGGAGGTTAAAGGGACAGAGAGTGAGATCATGGGGAGGTTAAAGGGACAGAGAGTGAGATCACGGTGAGGTTAAAGAGACTTAGAGTGAGATCACGGGGAGTTTAAAGGGACAGAGAGTGAGATCACGGGGAGGTTAAAGGGACAGAGAGTGAGATCTCGGGGAGGTTAAAGGGACTGAGAGTGAGATCATGGGGAGGTTAAAGGGACAGAGAGTGAGATCTCGGGGAGGTTAAAGGGACAGAGAGTGAGATCCCGGTGAGGTTAAAGGGACTGAGAGTGAGATCACGGTGAGGCTAAAGGGACTGAGCGTGAGATCTCGGGGAGTTTGAAGGGACAGAGAGTGAGATCACGGGGAGGTTAAAGGGACAGAGAGTGAGATCACGGTGAGGTTAAAGAGACTGAGAGTGAGATCTCGGGGAGGTTAAAGGGACAGAGAATGAGATCACGGGGAGGTTAAAGGGTCAGAGAGTGAGATCACGGGGTGGTTAAAGGGAAAGAGAGTGAGATCACGGGGAGGTTAATGGCACAGAGATTGATATGACGGGGAGGTTTAAGGGACAGAGAGTGAGATCACGGGAAACTTAAGGCGACAGAGAGTGAGATCAGAGGGAGGTTAATGGGCCAGAGAGTGAGATCACGGAGAGGTTAAAGGGACAGAGAGTGAGATGACAGGTAGGTTAAAGGGACAGAGAGTCAGATCACTGGTAGGTTAAAGGGACAGAGAGTGAGATCACGGGGAGTTTAAAGGGACAGAGAATGAGATCAGGGACAGTTCAAGGGACAGAGAGTGAGATCAGTGGGACATTTAAAGGGACAGAGAGTGAGATCTCGGGGTGGTTAAACGGACTGAGAGTGGATTTACGGGGACTTTAAAGGGACAGAGAGTGAGATCACGGTGAGGTTTAAGGGACAGAGAGTGAGATCAGGGGGAAGTTAAAGGGATAGAGATTGAGATCACTGGCAGGTTAAAGGGACAGAGATTGAGATCACGGGAAGATTAAAGGGACAGAGTGAGATCACGGGGAGGTTAAAGGGACAGTGAGTGAGAACACAGGGAGGTTAAAGGGACATTGAGTGCGATCACGGGGAGGTAAAAGGGACAGAGAGTGTGAGCACGGGGAGGTTAAAGGGACAGAGTGAGATCATGGGGACGTTAAAGGGACAGAGGGTGAGATCACGGGGAGGTTAAAGGGACAGTGAGTGAGATCACGGGGTGGTTAAACGGTCTGAGAGTGGATTTAGGGGGACGTTAAAGGGACAGAGAGTGAGATCAGGGGGACAGTTACAGGGACAGAGAGTGATATCACGGGGAGGTTAAAGGGACAGAGAGTGAGATCATGGGGAGGTTATAGGGGCAGAGAGTGAGATCACGGGGACGTTAAAGGGACAGAGGGTGTGATCACGGGGAGGTAAAAGACACAGAGAGTGAGATCACGGGGAGGTTAAAGGGACAGAGAGTGAGATCACGGGGATGTTGAAGGGACAGAGAGTGAGAGCACTGGGAGGTTAAAGGGTCAGAGATTGAGCTCACGGGGAGCTTAAAGGGACAGAGAGTGAGATCACGGGGAGGTTAAAGGGACAGAGGGTGCGATCATGGGGAGGTCAAAGGGACAGTGTGAGATCACGGGGAGTTCAAAGGGACAGAGTGTGAGATCACGGGGAGGTTAAAGGGACAGAGGGTGCGATCACGGGGAGGTTAAAGGGACAGAGAGTTAGATCACGGGCTGGTTAAACAGACTGAGAGTGGATTTACGGGGACGTTAAAGGGACAGAGAGTGAGATCACGTGGACAGTGAGAGGGACAGAGAGTGAGATCAAGGGGACAGTTACAGGGACAGAAAGTGAGATCATGGGGAGTTTATAGTGGCAGAGAGTGAGATCACGGGGACGTTAAAGGGACAGAGAGTGCGATCACGGGGAGGTTAAAGGGACAGAGATTGAGATCACGGGTAGGTTAAAGGGACAGATAGTGAGATCACGGTGAGGTTAAAGAGACTTAGAGTGAGATCACGGGGAGTTTAAAGGGACAGAGAGTGAGATCACGGGGACGTTAAAGGGACAGAGAGTGAGATCACGGGGAGGTTAAAGGGACAGAGAGTGAGATCATGGGGAGGTTAAAGGGACAGAGAGTGAGATCACGGTGAGGTTAAAGAGACTTAGAGTGAGATCACGGGGAGTTTAAAGGGACAGAGAGTGAGATCACGGGGAGGTTAAAGGGACAGAGAGTGAGATCTCGGGGAGGTTAAAGGGACTGAGAGTGAGATCATGGGGAGGTTAAAGGGACAGAGAGTGAGATCTCGGGGAGGTTAAAGGGACAGAGAGTGAGATCCCGGTGAGGTTAAAGGGACTGAGAGTGAGATCACGGTGAGGTTAAAGGGACTGAGCGTGAGATCTCGGGGAGTTTGAAGGGACAGAGAGTGAGATCACGGTGAGGTTAAAGGGACAGAGAGTGAGATCACGGTGAGGTTAAAGAGACTGAGAGTGAGATCTCGGGGAGGTTAAAGGGACAGAGAATGAGATCACGGGGAGGTTAAAGGGACAGAGAGTGAGATCTCGGGGAGGTTAATGGGACAGAGAGTGAGATCACGGGGAGGTTAAAGGGACAGAGAGTGAGATCACGGGGAGGTTAAAGGGACCGAGTGTGAGATCACGGGGAGGTTAAAGGGACAGAGAGTGAGATCACGGGGAGGTTAAAGGGACTGAGAGTGAGATCACGGTGAGCTTAAAGGGACAGAGAGTGAGATCACGGTGAGGTTAAAGGGACAGAGAGTGAGATCACGGGGAGGTTAAAGGGACTGAGAGTGAGATCTCGGGGAGTTTGAAGGGACTAATGCGAAATGAAAGCAGCAAAAATGGGAAACGGTTTTTCACCGACTTCGACACCAGCAAAACTCCGGCCATTGAAAAAGGTGGAGGGTTGTTTTAGCCCCAGGAGCGGACACCTAATGAAACGTTGCAAAGGGAGATTTAAACAGGCTCCCAGGCAACTATCGCCGTTCAATGAAGTCTACAGCGTTGGAGAGCCAGAAACAACCAATCCTGACATTCATTCCTTATTCAACACCAAAGCTGGAGAGACAGAGGCAATTTTTGTCCCAGCGCCAGTGACCGGTCAACCCCTGAGGAACGGAAGTGGACACGGGTGTGTTTTCAGGGAACACGCTTTCCGATATTGAAATAAAGGTGATCGACAGTTACATCTGGAACAAACATCTGGCCAGTCAGAAACGTTCACAGGCGAAGGAGTCCAGGATAAAGGTATCAGCAGAGAAAACTGTTCATTATCGACACCGATCGACACAACTCCCAGTGATGGGGGCAGGAGATGAAGGACCAAGCCTTTCGACAGAGTAAGATAGTCAGGAGCTTTTTCCCAGGGTGGGAGAGTCAATGACTAGGGGGACATAGATTTAAGGTGAGAGGAGGAAACTATAGAGGATGATGTGCGGGGGTAAGTTTTTTACACAGAGGGAATTCGCTGCCAGAGGAGGTGTTGGAAGCAGGTACGATCGTGGGGTTTAAGAGGCAGCTTGAGCAATCCATGAATAGGATGGGAATAGAGGGAATACCGACCCCGGGAAGTGCGAAATGTTTTAGTTTGACGGGCAATGTGATGGGCGCAGGCTTGGAGGGCCGAAGGGCCTGTTCCTGTGCTGTACTTTTCCTTTGCTATTTGATCTCGGGGGTGGTCGGTTGAAAGGGGTGAAATTCAACTGGTCCGAAACTCTCCAGTTGTGACTCTCTGTGACTGTCAGAGCTGCTAAAGAAATGTGAGCCTGTCTCCAAGGACAGGGAACTGGGGGGAACAATCGAAAGCCTCCAGGCCCAGATTCACGTGGACCCAGGAGCAACCCCCTCACTACCTGAAGCCAAGACCGGCGCTGAGCTCCCTGA
Organism: Cetorhinus maximus; assembly: GCF_964194155.1. Lineage (NCBI taxonomy): Eukaryota > Metazoa > Chordata > Chondrichthyes > Lamniformes > Cetorhinidae > Cetorhinus > Cetorhinus maximus. The sequence goes on from NW_027599379.1 coordinate 24,979, forward strand.
GAGAGAAGGTTGATGCTGAGCTGAGCCAGCCAGAGAGGCTGGGGGGATGGGGGTCAGAAAAGCCGTTCAGTTCTCAAGAGTGGGAAACACAACCTAGTCCCTGTCCTTAAACCAGACCAGCCCTGTGTTGGGGGGGGAGACTGTAAACTAACGGTCAACAGAGCAGCCAAACTGCACAGGTCCCCTATTCCCCAAGATTGACCACCTCTACACCAAACTAGCAGGAAGGACAATGTCTACAAAGCCCCACATGAGTCACACGTATCAGATAGGTGGAGGGACAGGTAGTATTGAGGAGGCGGGGAGGCTGCAGAAGGATTTGGACAGGTTAGGAGAATGGGCAAAGAAGTGGCAGATGGAATACAACGTGGGCAAGTGTGAGGTCCATGCACTTTGGTAGGAAGAATAGAGGCATAGACTATTTTCTAAATGGGGAGAGAATTCAGAAATCTGGAGTGCAAAGGGACTTGGGAGTCCTAGTCCAGGATTCTCTTAAGGTTAATTTGCAGGTTGAGTCGATAGTTAGGAAGGAAAATGCAATGTTGGCATTTATTTGGAGAGGACTAGAATATAAAAGCAGGGATGTGCTGCTGAGGCTTTATACGGCTCTGGTCAGACCACAATGAGAATATTGTGAGCAATTTTGGGCCCCGTATCTCAGGAAGGATGTGCTGGCCCTGGAGAGGGTCCAGAGGAGGTTCACGAGAACGATCCCAGGAACGAAAGGCTGAACATATGAGGAACGTTTGAGGACTCTGGGTCTACGCTCGATGGAGTTTAGAAGGATGAGGGGGGATCTGATTGAAACTTACAGAATACTGAAAGGCCTGGATAGAGTGGACGTGGGGGAAGATGTTTCCATTAGTAGGAGAGACTAGGACCCGAGGGCACAGCCTCAGAGTAAAGGGAAGACCTTTTAGAACAGAGATGAGGAGAAACTTCTTTAGCCAGAGAGAGTGGTGAATCTATGGAATTCATTGCCACAGAAGGCTGTGGAGGGCCAGGTCATTGAGTGTATTTAAGACGGAGATAGATAGGTTCTTGATTGGTAAGGGGATCAAAGGTTACGGGGAGAAGGCGGGAGAATGGGGTTGAGAAACTTATCAGCCATGATTGAATGGCAGGAGCAGACTGGATGGGCCGAATGGCCTCATTTCTGCCCCTGTGTCTTATGGTCTAATCCTTGTGCTGTTGTGTTAGGGAGTGCGGCACGCGTGGAGGGCGAGATTCCTCTGGAGTTCCCAGCCCAGCAACCCTCCCTCCCTCCCTCCGGCCAGGCTGGATGACCCCGCTGGCCGTCTCTCTCCCCTCCCCCCACAAACACTCCCCCTCCCCCCAACTCTCTCTCTCTCCTGCCACACATGGGATCTCGCACAGCGGCCACGTGGTTGGGGTCGGTTGGCGCGCCGGATGGTGATGGGGGTGAGTGACGATGATGCGGGTGAGTGACGGTGATGGGGGTGAGTGACGGTGATGGGGGTGAGTGACGGTGATGGGGGTGAGTGACGGGGATGTGGGTGAGTGACGGTGATGGGGGTGAGTGACGGGGATGTGGGTGAGTGACGGTGATGGGGGTGAGTGACGGTGATGGGGGTGAGTGACGGTGATGGGGGTGAGTGACGGTGATGGGGGTGAGTGACGGTGATGGGGGTGAGTGACGGTGATGGAGGGGTGAGTGACGGTGATGTGGGTGAGTGACGGTGATGGGGGTGAGTGACGGTGATGGGGGTGAGTGACGGTGATGGGGGTGAGTGACGGTGATGGGGGTGAGTGACGGGGATGTGGGTGAGTGACGGTGATGGGGGTGAGTGACGGTGATGGGGGGGTGAGTGACGGTGATGGGGGTGAGTGACGGTGATGTGGGTGAGTGACAGTGATGGGGGGTGGGTGGGGTGGGGGGTGGGTGGTTGGGGGCGGGGGGAGGGGCAGGAGGACCCCTCAACCAAATAAAAACTGCCAATCCCTCATCTCCCCCAACCCAATCTCCCCTTGTGACGTCACAAGGGGTGGGGGCGTGTTCTCGCCGGCTGGCCCCGCCCCCCACACTGCCCACGAGCCCACGGGTCCCACCTTCAACCCCTTGAACCAATCATCACACAGCTCCTCCCCCCAACCCTCCCCTGATTGGCTGGATCGGGTTGTGACCTCACAATAGAGGGGGCGGGGCAGCTGGCAGCCGCTGTCCTTTATAAAGGGGGCGGGGCAGGCCTAAGTCCCGCCCATCGCGCAGTCAGAGCCCCGCCCCCCCGGGTGGGGTCGCGGCTGGTTTGGTGGTGAAGGGAGAAGGGGAGAGGAGCCGGCGGGTGTGCGGGGCGCCGCTGGTGGGTCATGGTCGCCCCTTGTTGTGGTCGGAGGAGACCCCGGGGCAGCAGCGGGAGAGAGAGAGAGAGAGAGAGGGAGAGAGAGAGAGAGAGAGAGAGAGGGAGAGGGAGAGAGAGAGG
>NW_027599380.1:0-27404 GCF_964194155.1 Cetorhinus maximus
GCACTTATTTTGATTTCCCTTTTCACCATTCAGCCACACGGCCGCGAAAGCTCCAATCGCAGCCCTTGTTTTTTGCGCTTTCAGGCCAGGCAGAAATTGCAACTTGCCGAGCTCCTCGTCCCTACTGCAGCCAACAAAAACACAACTAGAGAGAGACATAGAGAGAGAGAGACAGAGAGAGAGACAGAGAGAGAGAGAGAGAGAGAGAGAGACAGACAGAGAGAGAGACAGACAGAGAGAGAGACAGAGACATAGAGAGAGAGAGACATAGAGAGAGAGAGACATAGAGAGAGAGAGACATAGAGAGAGAGAGACAGAGAGAGAGAGAGACAGAGAGAGAGAGAGACAGAGAGAGAGAGAGAGACAGAGAGAGAGAGACAGAGACAGAGAGAGAGAGAGACAGAGACAGAGAGAGAGAGAGACAGAGAGAGAGAGAGAGAGACAGAGAGAGAGAGAGACAGAGACAGAGACAGAGAGAGACAGAGACAGAGACAGAGACAGAGACAGAGAGAGAGACAGAGACAGAGACAGAGACAGAGACAGAGACAGAGACAGAGAGAGAGACAGAGACAGAGACAGAGACAGAGACAGAGACAGAGACAGAGAGAGACAGAGACAGAGACAGAGAGAGACAGAGACAGAGACAGAGACAGAGACAGAGACAGAGACAGAGAGAGAGAGAGAGAGAGAGAGAGAGAGAGAGAGAGAGAGAGAGAGAGAGAGAGAGAGCGAGAGACAGAGAGAGAGCGAGAGACAGAGAGAGCGAGAGACAGAGAGAGCGAGAGACAGAGAGAGCGAGAGACAGAGAGACAAGAAAAATCATCCGGAAGAAAACGTCTGATCAGAGTCCAAACCCTAATTCTCCCCTTCCCTTCCTCTCCCACTCCCATCCCTTCACCTCCCCCGCTCCCGTTCCCCTCCCCTCCCCCCACCACCTCTTGATCAGAGGAATGAAGGAATAATACGCCAGGACACTTTGCTGCACTTGTAGGCGCTGATTAGGGGACATTTTGAGTTTGTGTCAAACCAGTGCCCTGCTGTGTGAGCCGCCAGTTGCCTGGCGTTGTTTACCACATCGCCCCTCTCGTGTCTACACGGAATTTAAAAATTTTTAAAAATCGCTGAGTTTTGATCCATCGGCAAAGCAGAAAGAGAAAGGGCTGTAAAAAAACAAGCGGCTGTGCCAGTGTCTGGAAGGAGAGAAGGCAGGTTAATGTTTGGGGGGTGGGGTGGTGGGTCCTTCTCATTTATTCATTTTGTTTTCCCTGCGGGGGAAGAAAAAGAGAAAGACGAAAGAGCTGAACCCAAAATATTGACCTCCTTTCATTCGGGGATGGTAAAAAAAATCATAAGTTGTGGAAAAGGGTGTATTTCTTTTCTTTTTTTTAAAGGCTAAACAATTTCGTTGGTAATTTTGCAAAAGTGGCTAAATTTCAGATTGTAAATTTGAATCCAAAATCATAGACAACCCTTTCACTTCAGACCTTTTAACCATCGACTGACCCCGTGCACCTCCCAACGTTTGCCATTTTCCCTTTTTTGTTATGGGGCTCGGGGGGGGGTGGCGGGGGAGAGGGAGTGGGTGGTTGCTGGGGGGGGTTGGCGGGGGAGAGGGTGCGGTGGGTGGGGTAGAAGAGTGGGAAATGAGGAGGGAACGGTGAGATAATTGCTGGTTAATAGGCCTAATTGGCTTGTGGTTCCCCCACCTCTGCAGGAATAGGTACAATTTCCAAAAATACGATTCCCCAAAAATATCGGGGATATTCCCTTAAAGTCTATAAAATAACGAAGGAATTTGCTTTTCTAAGTTTGAATGGATTTCCTTTACTAAGGTGTGCAAGGACTTGTTTATTGAAAGGCTCACCTTGCAATTTAACTCAGAATTCTGTAAAATGTATTCAATTCTGAGTTTGAATCCAGAAGAAACTGTAAACAAAACTCGCCCTCATCTCGGGTTTTGCATCGAGAGAGAGCGAGAGAGAGAGAGAGAGAGAGAAAGGGCTTTTTGTGAATCGAGCGTTTATTTTCTGGTTGAAAATCCTTCAAATTAAATAACAACTTGTTCACTCTGGAGAGGTTATTTGTGTTAAATCAAGATTGATGACTTGTGGAAATTCTAAATGTGCTTTTTTTTTTCCTCCAGTAAATTAATAATTAATCTTTTTTTAAAAAAAAAACGCATTTAAAGAGAGGAGAAAGATTTCAGTGTGTCCTTTCCCCCCCCACCCCCGCCCCCCACGATTGCAATTTACTCACTTGAATTGACAGTGAGAAGAAAAATGTTGTAATCCGTACATCAGCGTCTGATTCCGCCCCTCCTCCCCAAGCCCATTACTCCAGTGTGGTGTTGATGAGCATTTGGAGAGAGCGGGAGAGTGTGTGGACCAGTGTTACCGAGAGCGCTTTTGCCAGTGCTTTTGTCAGTTTAGTTGTGGCTCCCTCTGACACCTGATTGATTGAGTCTGCCCAGGCAGACCGTACAGTGTGAGGGTTACATTTTTCCGTTCTTGAGGCCTTTTCTCTGCAATGAAAGGGTTAACGATCTTACCGCATTTCTTTGTTTCAGATGTCACTTACCCTTCTGTTGCAAAGAAACCCAATGCTAGGCAGCGCCACACTCAGGCAAAGCTCCCTTCTTGCAGGCTTGCTCCCAGCGTTTCAAGGGGTGGGGGATGGCACCAAAGCTGCTGGGTCATATTACTGAGCAAAAAATAAAAAATAAAATCCGACAAAGATTTAAGCTCATCGGATAAATTTGAGATCATAATTTCAAACGGTTGCCGAAAAAAAAATAATGATGTAACCACAATAGGAAATTTATGGCACAGAAGGAGGCCATTATCAGCCTATTGTGGGCGGAATCGTCCGTGCCCGCTGGGGTCAGGCGTGCCGGGTGGCGTGAGCGGACAATATGGCGAGAAGGCCAAAAATCGGTGTCGCGACGCCGTGAAACCAGTTTGCGATTGTCCGCTCCGCCCCTCGATGGTGGGGCCGCGTTTCCCCGCCATCGGATGTGGGGGAACCTCATTGTAATACATCAGCGTCTCATTATAAGGCCAGCCCGCCAGAAACATCCTCATCCCCACCCCCAACCCCACCCCATCCCGCTGGATCGTCCGTCCACATCAGCAGTGATTGTGCGCGGGTGCAGAACGCGTCTTGACAAGTGTGACGTGCAGAAGTCGGGACTTACCCACCAGGGCCTTGCTCGCATCCCGGACATCCGAGGAGCAGAAGATGCCGGAACCCAACAGCAACGACACACTGGAGGAACGTCCACGGCCTGCTGGGTGGATTCTCATGGACACGGCTCCGCCGCGAAGCAGCTCACGGGAGTTGGAAAGTCATCGTTGATGCTCACAACGGATGATGGTCGAGGGGTGGGAGAGGAAGGTCCAGCTGTGTTTAGGAGACGAAGATGTACCTGGGGGGTGTGGGGTGGGGAGGGGTGGGGGGACGAAGGTCTAGGGTCGACCTGGAGAGGAAGAGTTGTCAGGATGAGGTGAGGTTGGGAGGGGGGGGAGAAATGAAGGGGTGAGTTTGGGAGGAGGGAGGGAGTACAGGGAGGGGGGTAACGGGGGAGAAGACGGCATCGGGGAGGTCGGTGTAAAGGGTGGGGCGGATAGTGTAAGGGAAGGAGTGCGGAGAAGGGAGGGAGTCAGGGGGGTGGAAGGAGTGCGGAGAAGGGAGGGAGTCAGGGGGGTGGAAGGAGTGCGGAGAAGGGAGGGAGTCCGGGGGGTGGAAGGAGTGCGGAGAAGGGAGGGAGTCAGGGGGGTGGAAGGAGTGCGGAGAAGGGAGGGAGTCCGGGGGGTGGAAGGAGTCAGGAATGGGGAAGGACTAAGGGTGGAGGAAGAAGTAAGGGTGTCTGAAGGATTCAGGAAAGAGGGGGCGCTAGTCCTGGGGGTGGTGGGGGTGGTGGAGGACCAAGGAGGGGAGTCTGAGGGTGGGGGGGGGAAGGGGTTCCAAAGGAGAAAGGGGTCTGGCGAATGTCCAGGCGAATGTGTAAGGGAGGCTCTGATGAGTCCACGACTGTCCCTTGGGGAGTGAACTGAGGGTGGGTGTGAAACGAGGGGATGGTGAGAATGACCAAGGGCAGAGTGAGGTGGGAGGGTGAGGGTTCGACTGTATTGGTAGAAAGGACGGTGAGGGTGGTTGGTGGGGACTCAGAGGCAGACAGACCCTGGGGGTGGGAAGCAGGAGGTCGGGGAGGTTAAATGTGGATGGGGGAGGGATTTTAGGGAAGGAAGGGAACGTGGACGTTCACCTGGACATCCCCGAAGGAAAAGGGCTGTGGCTGGTCGGTCACGGAGGGGAGGTGGAAGGTGATGCCAGGGGGTCAACAGTGATGGGGAAGGAAATAGGTGACTGGGGGAGGGGAAAAGACGGGGCAGCTTATAAAAAAGTGAATCAAGACCACGCTGTTTAAATCAGAAGTGAACCGACAGATGTGATGGGCGAGATTGGATGCAGCATGGGAGTGTGATCAGTGATGCACGGAGATGAGGATCAGCTCAGATGGACGACCGAAAGTGAACCCCAGCAGCATTGAAAATGCTCAGGACACTGAGGTGAATGTGATACAGGAAGGATCTGTGTGCGTGGGAGAGGCTAGCATGAGGCTCCGAAAGGCCCTCCCACTTCTCCCTCCAGAATCACTCGTTGGCCAGCTGCTCCCTCTGCAGTGACAGAGGACGAGGTTGAGGGGCTCACAGGCAAAGGGGACTCAAAGGGAGAGGACAGCCTCTGAGATTCCTGAGTGGGTGATCCAGGGGTATCCGGCTGCTGCTGCTCCTCCCTTCGGGGGCCCTGGCCTGACTCCTTGAGGGGAAGGACCACCTGCAGGGACATCGAGGTGCCCCGTTTCCCTCTCGCGTTGCCACTGCAGGAACTCCCCCATGGCTCCTGTGATGGGGTACAGGTCAGTACACATCTCCATGTTCTGCTGGACCAGGGTCTGCATGGCATCCACCATCCTCCCCATGGAGACCTCCATACGTGCACATGTGGGCACCACTGCATCAGAGAGCAGGCGGACACACTCCTCCGACTCGTGTGCCACTCTGTTGAGGGCTTCCATCAGCTCTGTGTGACCTTCCCCCGCCTTCTGCTGACTCTCCAGGATGAGTTGGAAGCCCAAATCCAGAGGCTCGTCATCTGACTCGGACCCCACAGGAGCCTGATCCCCAGCAGTCCTCCGAGTGCCGGAGAGTTTGGCCAAACCTTGCAGTGACCACCAGATTGTGAACCTGAGCCTGCTCTTGATCTTGGTCCCACCGAGGTGTGTGTCTCTGCGCTGGTGGAGGGTGTGGGTAAGCGCTGTGACGGGTCACCCAGGCTGCTTATTTCCAGCTCTTCACTGGAGCAGGTGTCCTCTTGGCTGCAGATGGGGACCTGGATGGAGCTGAGGTACTGACTGCCTGAGGGTGTCGGTCGCTTGGCAGAGCTCCCTGTGAACCACAGCAGAGATGATTAGTGCATGGCAGCAGAGTCAAAAGCAGGGGAGAGAGCACTCACAGTTGCACTGAGAGAGGGATGATGTGTAGGATCCTGACGAGGATGTTCGCCGCTGACCTCACCGTCACCACAGGCACAGTTCACGTCCTCGCTAGTGAGCACGATGGCACACTCCTCAAAGTGAGTGAGGGACACAATGTGGACCACTCCACCCCCCGGTCTGGGACCTCTCCCTGCTGATGTGAGTCAGCTTCTCCTGGAGGGAAACAGATGGAGAGAGTGTGAGCAGGACACATGGCGCTGAGTGGAATGTTTGTGTGGTGAGCAGAGCCATGGACAGGATGAGGATATGAGCTTGAGAGGATATGAGCCTGATGGGGGTGTGAGGGTGTGTGTGAGAGTTAGTGGTGTTGTCTCTTGAGGTGTGAGATCCCTGTGGATGTGCGATGGGTTTGTGAGTGTGTGAGTTGAGGGTGATGAGAACAGTGAGTTACCCTGGCGGAACAGATGAGACCATTCACCCTGTGGCGGCACTGGGTGGCTGTCCTCTTTTGCAGGGCGTTGGCGCTGACCACCGCTACCACCTCCTGTGCTGGATTGGTGATGTTGCTGCCCATCCTGCAGCCCGAGCAGGGGTAGAGGACATCATGGTGAGCCTCCACCGTGTTCAAAAGGTGCTTGAGGGACACGTCACTGAAGTGGGGGGGAGGGTTGCAGTCCTTTTACCTTTCAGGGCCACCCTGTTTTCTGTGCAGCAGTCCTGGGCTGGAAACACTGAGAGGTGTGCGCATGGCTGCACTTTAAATATGTCGCCCGGCGTGATGAAGTGGCAAGTTGATGGGTGTGGTGGGCGAATGAGAGCCCGCCCGCCATAGAAGCGGCGTGTTTCCTGGGAATGCATAATTAATATGGCGGGTTTGGGACGATACGGGCGCTACTGCACTTCTGCAGATCTGGGATGATTCCACCCTGTGGCTTTGCTGACCCAAAAAGAACTGTTCAGCCTAAGCCCACTTTGCAGCTCTTGGCCTGTAGGCTTTGGCCTTTAAGTGCTTGTCCAATATTTTTTAAATGCAATGAGGGTTTCTGCCTCTACCACCATCTCAGGCACTGAGTTCTAGACCTCCACCACACTCTGGATAAAAAGTTTCTCCTCAACTGCCTCTAATCGTTCTGCCAATTGGTTTAAGTCTATGCCACCTTCTCTGTTAAGGGAAAAAAAGTCCTTCCTATTTATTCTGTCTCTGCCCCTCTCCCCAGAATTGGTGTTTGTCCCTTCAGCTGCCTGGGCCCTAGACCCTGGAATTACCCTCCCTAAATCTCGCTGCCTCTTTCTCCTCCTCTAAGACGTTTCTTCAAACCAACCTCTTTCCTGTCCTAATATGTCCTCCTGTAGCGCAGTGTTAAATTTAATCTGATAACGCTCCTGTATAAATTGGAAATTGTTGTCAGGAGAAAAGTGAAAATATTAGTTTCTGAGCTGGACAGAAAACAGACCGAGGGAGTTGATTGTAACTCAGGGCCCTGTTGGCGCATTAGATGTTGAAAGAGATGTTTGGAGAGAGAAGGGACAGACAGGTCACTTCCATCTAGTTATACGTGTATAGGAGAGGGATGCGAAATCAGAACTTTACAAATAACTGGCAAAGGGAAGAACCTGGCGCTTCCCCACTGTCCCCATGGGATGAGGGGGGAGTCACTTGGTCCGCCTTGTTCCATTTGAACAGAAAGATCCCACCCTTCCCAGTCCTTGTCGTTGTGAGAAGGGGAGCCGGTGGCATGGTGGTAATGTGCTGGACTAGTAATCCAGAGACTCAGGCTAATGCTCTGGGGACATGGGTTCAAATCGCACTTTGGCAGCTGGTGGAATTCCCATTCAATTAATCAATAAATCTGGAATTGAAAGCTGCTCCCAGTAACGGTGACCATGAAACTATCATCAATTGTTGTAAAAGCCCATCTGAAATCCATTCACTTTAGGGGAGAAAATCTGCCGTCCGTGCCTGGTCTGATCTGACATAGATGTGACCCCAGATCCACAGCAATGAGATTGACTCTGAAATGGCCTAGCAAGCCTTTCAGTTGTACAGGACCGCTACAAAGTCCAAAAAGGAATAAAACTGGACGGACCGCCCAGCATCATGGAACTGCGTCCCTCACAGCACTGTGGGTGTACCGACACCACAGGGACCACCACCTTCTCAAGGGGCAATCAGGGATGGGCAATAAATGCTGGCCCAGCCAGCGGCCCCCACATCCAGAGAAAGGATTGTTGAGAGAAAAAAGATGTCCAGTTGGTTTTTTTCTCCTCTCACTTTATCGGGAGCCCATTCCTTGAGCCTTTGTGTGAAGAAGAATTCTCTCATGTATGTTCTAAAATTAACTCTTGACTGGTTTGAGACACCTCCTGCTCTTGCAATTTAATTTATGGCAAATATTCTCTCTTTACCTGTCCCTGACTATTTTATAAACCTCTCGGTCATCTCTGTTCTTGGCTGAAAAGTCAGCCTGTCACTGGTCTTTGCTCATTCTTCAGAATCACGACGCTACATATCAACCATGTGGCTCTTCTCAACGACAACAACAAAATTTTGCATTTATATAGCACCTTTTAATGTGGTAAAATATCCCAAGGCATTTTGAGGGTGCCCCCTAAAAATTTGAGATTTAGCCACAGGAGACATCAGGACAGATGACCAAAAGCTTGACCAAAGAGCTAAAGTTTAAGGAGTATCTTAACCTCTCCGCCTCTTCTTTTTTTTAGGGAGGGAATTCCAGGGATTTGGACCCAGGCAGCTGAAGCCTTGGCCAATACGCAAAGCGCTCAAGATAGGGGTCGCTGAAAAGATGAGAATTGGAGGCGTACAGATGCTTCAGCGGGCTGGAGGAGGTTATAGAGAAATAAGGAAGGGCGGTGAGGCCATGGAGGGATTTGGAAACAAGGGTGAGAATTCAAAAATCAAGGCGTTGCTTGACCGGGAGCTGGTGTAGGTCAGTGGGCACTGTGGTGATCGGTGAACAGCACTTGGGGTGAGTGAGGGTGCAGACTGCAGAGCTGAAGAACCCGGGAGGGTCCAAGATTTGAGGCTGGCCCTGTAAGCATTGGAATAGCTAAGCCTCAAGGTAAGAAAGCACTGCCTCCTGCGCTCTGTGATCAGACCCAGTGTACAATTCGATTGACAACCTCCTCAGACTTATATCCTGCTGACTTGGCTTTCATCTTACTGAGATTTTCTTCTCTCCTGAATGCGTGTCTCTTGTTGGTGGCCTTTTCCACAGCTCTTCTCCATTCATTACCCATTTGGTATTTGCGAGGCCCAACAAAGAGTAACGATGGGGCGGGGGGGTGGGTGAGTGATGGGGGTGGAAGCAGGACTGAGCCTGACTGTGCTCATCACCCAATTTGGGCTCTGCACTGTAGGAGGGAGGCCAAATCAATAGAGAGGGCACCGGTGCAGATTAGCTAGGCCTGCTGCCTTATGTGAGAACATGCTTGGAACACAGGGGCAGTGTTCACCAGAAGTGGAGATTGCAGGGCGAGTGCCTTAAAATAATGACGGGAGGGCACAAAATAGGTAGAGAGTGTTTCCAGTGTCAGCAGGAGAAACCATTTTACACAGAGGGTTTGGAGATTGTGGAATCTCTACTGGGATTAGTGATTGAAGCGGAAGCCATGCCAACAATTAAGAACAAGGTAAAGGAAAGGAGAATAAAGGGAGTAGAATAGACCAATGAGATGATGATTACTGTCTTGGGAGGACTGAAAGTTATTAATGCACTGAGGGAGAACACTTGGGTCCATTGAGTCCTTGCTGGAAATAGCACCAACACGGACTGACTGCCCTCATCGAGCGACTTGTTTCCAGGTTGTAATTTCTACGTAATATCGACACAAGTGCAAGTTCCAGCAAGGGTCATTGGATTATGATTACGTGGAGGAATTTCCCCTTCCTTAGAGCAGTGGTACTGAGTCCAATTGTAGCATCCAGCTGAGTCCAAATGTAAGACCGAGATTGACGCTTGGGATGACTGTTGTCAATTTGGGTCAGGAATATTATTAGCAATTATTGGAACAGCTTTTTAAAAAACAGTTGTGGAAACATGCAGTGGTATAATGGGGTAAATCATGTTGGCTAAAAAAAAATGGTGTGTTAATGGTGCACACTTATGACATGAGTTTTGAATCTCCAGACACAGCTGGTTGATTTGCACGGTTCCATCGTTTGGATCTCTCAAATGGCATCTCGTCTTGAGCTATCCCATTATTCTTAAGAACTTGCTAGACTTGCAGGTTAGTTACCCATTAAACTTACCATAGAAACTTAGAACTCATAATTAACAGTATAAGGACCCTTTCAAAGATATGATGATTGTTAATGCAATACCAACCGATCCCTCTAGCCTATAAAGGGACCATTTAAACTGTTGACCCTCACTCCTGTGTGTAGGAATCGTTGTTAGAGATTTTAGAATGATCAAATTTTATCTATTTTTCTTTCTGTCTCTCTTTGTCTCTTAGTCTAATCTTTCCCTCCCTCTATTTTTGTTCTGTACCTGACTTAACTCCAATACATCTTCCTTCCCTGTCGTTCCTTCTGTTTCTTTCTCAGTCTTTAAATCTCATTGTTTAAGAAGATAGACTATTGGTGCCAACGCTCCCCGAGTTCTCAGATGTCCCATTGCCCACGCTTTGCCATTGTAAACTCAGACTATCAGCAAGTTACAGCACAAACATTTTTTGAGCTGACGGCTCCAGAAAAGAGTCTTAACTAACAGGCCACGCTGTGAGGTGCCCCTCTCTAGCAAGATCTGGCCCAGTATTGTAGATTGCAATAACTTTGTTCCTTCTGCAAAAAAACAGAGCTGCCGATTTAAGAAAATATTTTTCTACTTCTCAAATTGCCCGTGTTTCTACCAGTAAATTCCACTAAGACAGTAGAGTTCCATTTTTCATTTAATGAAATGAGGGTGAAATTTTACTTTTAAGCTGTTCGAATAAAGACTTCATTTAAGAAATGATTTCCCTTCCTAAATTCTCATCATTCATTCCTTAATTGACACAAATCAAGTGCTTCCATTTTGTGTGTGTGTGTGTAAGGTGTGTGTGTGTGTGTGTGTGTGTAAGGTATGTGTGTAAGGTGTGTGTGTGTGTGTGTAAGGTGTGTGTGTGTGTGTAAGGTGTGTGTGTGTGTGTGTGTGTGTGTGTAAGGTATGTGTGTGTGTGTGCGCGCGCGCGTTTGAATTCATGAGCAAAATGGAAATTGCGATACTGCTTTCGGTTTGTGTTTTATGTCAAGTTGCAAAATTCAAACTGAGAATGTAAATTATCAGCCAGTCCTGAACGCAACGAACTCACGTCCACCACTGTATATGGGCCATGCTTACAAATCCCTGTGTGGCTTCACCTTGCCCCACTGTGACCTGTAATCTGTGCCCTTCCAACACCAGAAGAAAATAAGCATGGAAAATGCTGGATTGTCATAAAAACCCAACTGATTTAACTTGCTCGTACTGTCTCGTTCACTCGTCACCCCTGAGGTTGCTGATATTGGCTCCCGGTCTGGCAACACCTTGATATATAAAATTGTCATAAGTGCTTTCAAATCCCCACGAGACCTCTCCCCCCTACCCTCCCTCAGCCCCCGCTATCCACCGAGATCTTTGCGCTTTTCCAATTCTGGCCCCTTGCACATTCCTTGTTTTTATTGTCCCACCATTGGTGGCTGTGCCTTCAGTTGCCTTGGTCCTAAGCTCTGGAATTCTCTCCTTAAATCTCTCTGCTTCTCTCTCTTCCCTTTAGACGATCCTTAAAGCCTACTCTTTGAACAAGATTTTGGTTGCCTATCCTAATACCTCTTTATGTAGCCCAGTGTCAAATTTTGCTTAACAACACTCCTGTGAATGTTTTACAGGAGCTATATAAATGCAAGTTGTTGTGTAGTGTGGTACTGAGCCACACTGACCAGAGGGGCCTGGTGTAATTCCTGGTCTGTGGGCGTTTTATTACCTGTCTTTTATTTGAAAGATTGTCATCTTGGTGCTGTCTTTCTGGTGCCCTACATTTAAGGCACTGTTCAGCTGCCTGGGCGCACCTCTCTCTCTCTCTCTCTGTGTTAACCATTGCCCTCCTGCCTTCATGCAACCATTCTCCATGTAAATCCATCAAAGACTTTGTTTAGAGAATGTGCTGAGTAGAGCTGTAACTCAGTGTGATATTGTGCGCAGTTTGTGGACCAGGGAACGTGACTCAAAGATGTGACATTCTTTCGTATCACATTGCAAGTGCACTGAATCTGATCAGCGGGTTCCACAGACCAGAGGGGAAGGTTTTTTTTATTAGCAGCAGATGAACAGATTGATGAGAAAGTGGACGTCCACTGCGGTCAGCAAGACCCCAGGAGGTATAAGCAGCCTGTGTGTGCTGCGTCAGACCCGACCCAAACCACCACCACCCCACCTCAGACCCGACCCAAACCACCCCCCCACCACCACCCCCAAGGCCTGGCCTGATCCAACACAAACCCCCCCCCCCCCACCCCACCCCTGAGGCCTGACCCCACCCCCACCCCACTGAGGCCCGACCAACCGCGCCCTGAGGCCTGGTGCCTACTCCCCCTTTGCCCTTTGAAGCCCGAACCCCACCTTTGAGGCCCGACCCTGGTCCCCGAGGCCCGAGCGCCCCCCCCTCGAGGCCCAACCTGACCCCCACCACCACCCCTGAGGCCTGACCCAGCCCACCCCTGCTTCCCTGAACCCACCCCATGACCCATCAAACCCCCATGCCAACCTATGCCCCTGCACCCATCCCTGCGGCCTTTTATAGCCCCTATGCCAACTCATGCCAGCCCATGACCCCATCCATCCACCACCCTTTGCCCACGCACCTACCTTGCCAACTCACCTAGTATCCACCATGGGCAGACCTCAGAACCCATGCAGAGATGAGATAAAATAAAGTCCTAAGTGTCCAATGCAGACTTTGCTATGTTGAACAAAGCATTATCATTCATTAAAAACTCATTTGCTACATTTGCATTCCTTCAACTAAATAAAGCTTTATAACAAACAACAAACATTTTATTCAAGTGCACAATCCCTTATAACAACAAGAATTGGAATTCATAGTCCCACATCAAAGAGTCTATAACCACTTGTAGCTGCCAATCAAACTGTGAAATAGAAGGCACTCAACTATAATAATGGATGGTTGTGAGATCAGTCATACAGCAACAATCCAGTAATGGAAACCCTCAGGCTTGTGTCAAAAAACAGAGTGAAATAGCTAGCAATTTTTTTTTTTAATACTCCAGACATTTTTTTTCTAATGATTTAAAGGACTGGACTTTTAAATACCTCGACAGCTTGACAGGCCCCTTTCACAGGTGTTTCTGACAGTTTTGATAGTAGATTTTGACAGGTCTGTTGACAGTTCCAATGAGCCTGACAATGAGTTTGTGCACTTTCTATGCACATTCATGCCTACTTTTAATGCTTCCAAAAGGCACCTGACCTACCCCATCGGTGTCCTGGGACCAGAACTAAATGGGTACCTTACCCCTCCAAAAGGGCCAAGACTGGTAAGAGAAGTTCCCAGATGGGGTCAACTTCTCAACAGTGCAATTTTCATACTGCGGATCTGTTCAGATCACCCCCCGACAATGTTGAAATTCTGTCACTGGACACCATGGCCTGACTGTGGCTTCTGATAAACTTTCTATGAGCAGTTATCTCCGAGTTGCCACCAGAGGCTTGGAACCTTGCAGTAGCTGGAACTCAGCAAGAACTTGCATCTACGTAGCGCGTTTAATGTGTTGAGGTGCTAACAAGGCATGTCTTATCAAACAAAAATTTGATACCGAACCACGTAGGAGATATTAGGACAGGTGCCCGCAAGCTTGGTCGAAGAGATAGGTTTTAAGGAGCGCCTTAACGGAGGAGAGAGAGAGAGGTTTAGGGAGGGCTAAAGGGAGAGCTGAAGACTTGGCAGCTGAAGGCACGGCCTCCAGTGGTGGAGAGATTGGGAATCCACTGAAGAGCAGAATTAGAGGGATACAGATATCTCAGAGGATTGTGGAGCTGAAGGGAGGTTACATGGATAGGGTGGAGGCCATGGAGGCATTTGAAAGCAAGGATGAGAATTTAAATATTGAAGCTGGCCTGGCTAAACCAGTGAGCATAGAGATGAAGGGTGAATGGGTATGAGTTAGGAAATGGGGGGGGGCATAGTTATAGTTTTGTATGAGCTCAAATGAGAGGCCAGTCAGGAGAACATTCCAATAGGCAAATCTAGAAATAACAAACTAAATTTAAGAGAAGCAGGAGTTTTCATATTGCGCATCCTTTTTATTTTTCATTTGTTCATGGGATGGGGACATCACTGGCTAGGGCAGCATTTATTGCCCATCCCTAATTGCTCTTGAGAACTGAGTGCCTTGCCAGGCCATTTCAGAGGGCATTTAAGAGTCAACCACATTGCTGTCACACGTCGGCCAGACCAGGTAAGGAGAGCAGATTTCCTTCCCTAAAGGGCATTAGTGAACCAGATGGGTTTTTCCAACAATCGGCAATGGTCATCATTAGACTTTTCATTCCAGATTTTTTACTGAATTCAGATTTCCCTATCTGCTGTGGCGGGATTTGAACTCCAGTCCCCAGACCATTACCCTGGGTCTCTGGATTACTAGTCCAGTGACAATGCCACTACGCCTCCGAGGCGGAGGCGTAGTGGCATTGTCACTGGACTAGTAATCCAGAGACCCCCTCCAGCTGTAATCCAAAGGCCTAGATTAATAATCCGGAGAATGAGAGAGTTCAAGTCCCGCCACAAATTGAAATTCAGTTTTTAAAACCTAGAAATGAAATGCTGTCCATGAAGCTGTCAGGTTGTCGCTAAAATACACCTGGTTCATGAAACCTGCAGTGACCCAGGTCTGCATCAACATGGTTGACTCTTCCCTTCTGAAATGGGCTGGAAAAACCACTAGATTATATGAACTGCTACCAGCTGTACTTCTCTGGCCTGCAAACAAATGCTGGTCCTTGCAGATTGAGAATGAAGTGTAAACATTTCGTAGAACCCTCACCGGTAAAGTTTCTCAGAAGGTATACAGCACAGAAGGAGACTATTTGGCCCATCGTGCCCGTCATGGTCCTTTTGAAAGGGCTTTCCAATTGGTCCCACACCCTGCTCTTTCCCCACATCACAATAGATTTCTACTTTTTAAATATATATCCATTTGCCCTGTTGAATCTGCCCCCATCACTCTTTCAGGGAGCACATTCCAATTCATAACGTGCTGTGTAAAAACAAATTCTTCACGTTTTCCCCTGTCTTTTTACTGTTATCTTACACCTGTTTTGTTTTTGTTCATTTACGGGATGTGGGCGTCACTAGCTATACAGCATTTATTGCCCATCCCTAATTGCCCTTGAGAAGGTGGTGGTGAGCTGCCTTCTGGAACCGCTGCAGTCCCTGTGGTGTAGGTACACCCACAGTGCTGTTAGGGAGGGAATTCCCCAAGGATTTTGACCCAGTGACGGTGAAGGAACAGCGATGTATTTCCAAGTCAGGATGGTGAGTGGCTTGGAAGGGAACTTCCAGGTGGTGGTGTTCCCATCTATCTGCTGCCCTTGTACTTATAGATGGTCGTGGTTGTGGGTTTGGAAGGTGCTGTCTAAGGAGCCTTGGTGAGTTTCTGTAGTGCATCTTGTAGATGGTACACACTGCTGCTACTGTGCTTCGGTGGTGGAGGGAATGAATGTTTGTGGATGTGGTGCCAGTCAAGTGGGCTGCTTTGTCCTGGATGGTGTCAAGTTTCTTGAGTGTTATGGGAGCTGCACTCATCCAGGCAACTGGAGAGTATTCCATCACACTGCTGATTTGTGCCTGGTAGATGTTGGACAAGCTTTGGGGAGTGAGGAGGTAAGTTACTCCCTGCATGATTCCTAGCCTCTGACCTGCTCTTGTAGCCACAGTATTTATATGACTAGTCCAGTTCAGTTTCTGGTCAATGGTAACCCCCCAGCATGTTGATAGTGAGGGATTCATTGATGGTAATGCCATTGAATGTCATGGGGCGATGGTTAGATTCTCTCTTGTTGGAGAATTTCATTGCCTGGCACTTGTTACTGACGCGAATGTTACTTGCCACTTGTCAGCCCAAGCCTGGATATTGTCCAGGTCTTGCTGCATTTGGACATGGACTGCTTCAGTATCTGAGGAGATGTGAATGGTGCTGAACATTGTGCAATCATCATTGAACACCCCCACTTCTGACCTTATGAGGAAAGGAAGGTAATTGATGGAGCAGCTGAAGATGGTTGGGCCTAGGACACTACCCTGAGGAACTCCTGCAGTGATATCCTGGAGCTGAGATGATTGACCTCCAACAACCACAACCATCTTCCTTTGCGCTAGGTATGACTCCAACCAGTGGAGAGTTTGCCCCCAATTCCCATTGACTCCAGTTTTTATCGGGCTTCTTGATGCCACACTTGGTCAAATACAGCTTTGATGTCTAGGGCAGTCACTTTCACCTCACCTCTAGAGTTCAGCTCTTTGTCCATGTTTGAACCAAGGCTGTAATGGGGTCAGAAACTGAGTAACCCAGGCGGAACCCAAACTCAGTGTCAGTGAGCAGGTTATTGCTAAGCAAGTGCCACTTGATAGCACTGTTGATGATCCCTTGCATCACTTTACTGATGATCGAGAGTGAACTGATGGGGCAGTAATTGGCTGGGTTAGATTTTTCCTGCTTTTTGTGTACAGGACACACCTGGGCAATTTTCCACATTGCTGGGTAGATGCCAGCATTGTAACTGTACTGGAATGGCTTGGCTAGGGGCACGGCAAGTTCTGGAGCACAAGTCTTCAGTACTATTGCTGGCATATTGTCAGGGCCCATAGCTTACAGTGCCTTCAGCTGTTTCTTGATATCACTTGGAGTGAATTGAATTGGCTGAAGATTGGCATCTGTGATGCTGGGGACCTCTGGAGGAGGCCGAGATGGAACACTCACATAGCACCTCTAGCTGAAGATTGTTGTGAACGCTTCAGCCTTATCTTTTGCAATGCAGTGCTGGGTTCCTCTATCACTGAGGATGGGGATATTTGTGGAGCCTCATCCTCCAGTGAGTTGAATAATTGTCCATCACCATTCACGACTGGATGTAGCAGGACTGCAGGGCTTAGATCTGATCCGTTGGTTGTGGAATTGCTTAGCTCTGTCTATCACTTGCTGCTTATGCTGTTTGGTACACAAGTAGTCCTGTGTTATAGCTTCACCGGGTTGACACCTCATTTTTAGGTATGCCTGGTGCTGCTCCTGGTATGCCCTCCTGCACTCTTCTTTTCATTTGGGGCTCTCTTGCCAGTGGAAACAGTTTCTCCCCATCTGCTCAAGTCAGAGGTTGAGAATTCTGCAGCGAATAACTCACCTCCTGACTCCCCAAAGCCTGCCCACTATCTACAAAGCACAAATCTGGAGTGTGATGGAATACTCTCCATTTGCTTGGATGAGTGCGGCTCCAACAACACTCGAGAAGCTCGACACCATCCAGGACAAAGAAACCCGCTTGATCGGCACTCCATCCACCATCTTAAACATTCACTCCCTCCACCACCGTGACTGCAGTGTGTACCATCTACAAGATGCACTGCAGCAACTCACCAAGGTTCCTTTGTCACACATGCCAAACCCACAACCTCTACCACCCAAGAAGGACAAGGACTATATAGCATATGAACACTACCACCTGGCAACTCCTCTCCAAGTCACACACCATCCTGATTTGGAACTATATTCCTTCTTTCCTATGTTCCAAGTTTCTTCACTGTCACTGGGTCAAAATCCTGGAACTCCATCCCTAACAGCACTGTAGGTGTACCTACACCAGTTGGACTGCAGCACTCCCAGAAAGCAGCTCATTCCCCCCACCCTGAGGGCAATTAGGGATGGGCAATAAAAGTTGGCCTAGCTGTCCACATTCCATTAATAAATAATAAAACTCTCTCAAAGCCCTTTATAGCCTTGAACGCACCAATTAAATCTTCCCTTCTCCTTTTCTGTTCTAAGGAGAAGGATTCCAGCTTCTCCATCCTTCTCACATAACTGAAGTTCCTCATCCCTGGTACCATTCTGGTAAATCCCCTCTGCGATCTTCTCCAAGGTCATGACATCGTTCCTGAAGTGTGGTCCCAAGAGTTGGGCACAATACTCCAGCTGAGGCCTAACTGGTTTTAGTTTTACCCGATGGTCTGATTGTCATTTAAGAATCACGGAGATGCAACAATGGGGAGTGGGTTGGATGATTCAAGATCCTGTGATCCTAAGTTGATCTCTGCCAAGGGATCTTATTTACACGCAGGGGTTCTAAAATGAATCCAAACTCCGGCCCCCTCACGGCCAAGACTGTGCTGGATTGTGGATTTTCCTGGATTTTGGATATCGGGATGTGTTGAGCTATTGTGAAGTGACAACAATATCTTACAGTTTTCATCGAGCTCAAAAGACTTACAATGAGCACGAGCCTCGGGAACAAAGTGCTTCTCAAACCAGTCCGAACACATTTGCCTGGTTTTCCATGCTCGCTTGTTAGCATAATAATGAACTGGAAATGTTCTGACCCCCTTGAAACATCTTGGACGCCAGCCTTTTTGACATGATTGCAATGGCAAGAAACACAGGAAATCACAATCAACGCCAGAGTATCCAAATGATACGGGTTCCAACCACAACAGCACAAAGTGTGTGGGCGGAGGTCGGGCAAGTTTGAGCTTGGCCTGGTCGGGTGGGGTTGCTCAGGTCGATTTGGAACTAGACCAGGGCAGCATTGCTAACAAAGCGGTTAAACTGGTAACTAGTCTGGTGCACCATCAAGAACTAGCTCCTCACCGAATTATCTAATCTTCGGAAAATAAGCCCGCCTTTCGTTTAACTGGATATCAAATGGTACATTTTCAAAAATGTCAGGCTTTTGGACAGCTGGAGTTTGGACGTCCGGCCTGTACAATGACATTCTGCAAATTGGGGGTGTCTGCAAATTAGTATTTCGATGGCTTAAGGATATTGCATATTTTGCCTAATTCTCTTCCCTTGTTTCTTGAAGATGCCCATGAATAAGCTGTTGTAAAGTGCATGTCTGGAGAGAACAGGTTTGAGCTCAGCTGTGAGGCCACACCGGGTTGAACAGCCTGGTGATGCTCACTGTCTCAGTGCAGAAGACAAGTATCCTTCGGGAGTGGGTGGGGATGGAACGCGATGTAAAAATGAAAGGAGCTATTTTTCTAACGTTTAGATGTAGTTGTTGGAGACTGAATCTGACTTCAATTGACTATTAGAAGCAAGTTGGTTGTTGTGTCATTAAGGGGGCCAAGAATTTTATTGATTAGGCATCTGGGTCTGGGAAGAACTTTGGGGAAATGGATTTTAAAGGACTGAAATTCTTCACCAATAAGTTGCACAGAAGTTGTAAGCTTCATTGGATGGGAATCATCTTGGATCTCTATACTATAAAACAAATAGATTAATGGGATAGTGAAGTGAAGGCAGTGACTCTGGCTTGTGGTACAGCCCATGGTCACGGGCTATTCTCTGGCACCCCTCTGCATTGCTGTTTTTCCCTGTGCAAACCTAAACACTGAGTGCCATGACCATAGAGCTGAAAGAAAATAATTGGGGGAGTGACACTTGGGTGGGGAGGAAAGCTAGTTTGGGTCCTACTGTACACCACTCACATCAAGTCCAGGACAAAGCAGCCCACTTGACTGGCACCCCATCCACCACCTTCAACATTCACTCCCTACACCGCCGAGGTACAGTGGCAGCAGTATGTACCATCTACAAGATGCACTGCAGCCCATGGCTCCTTCAACAGCACCTTCCAAAGCTTTAGCCTCCTCCACCTAGAAGGACAAGGGCAGCAGACACATGGGAACACCACCACCTGCAAAGTTCCTCCCCAAGCCACACACCATCCTGACTTGGAACTATGCGCTGTTCCTTCACTGTCGCTGGGTCAAAATCCTGGAGCTCCCTCCCTAACCGCACTGTGGGTGTACCCACATGGTTCAAGAAGGTGGCTCTTCACCACCTTCTCAAGGGCAGTTAGGGAAGGGCAATAAATGCTGGCCTAGCCAGCGATGCCCACATCCTGCGAAAGAATAAAAAAACAAGTTATATATTCCTGGCGAGCACACCATATAAAGTGACGGTAAAGCATACAAGCCAGTAGAAGAAAGAAAGATATGTATTAATGTAGTGCCTTTCACCACCTCAGGGCATTCCAAAATGCTTTACAGCTGATGATCTGAAGCATAGTCATGGTCGAAATGTAGAAAACGGAGCAGCTAATTTGCTCAAAGTAGAATCCTACAAACAGCAAGGGGATAAATGATCAGAATCAACTGTTGTTAGTCATAGAGTCATAGAGGTCTACAGCACAGAAAAAGGCCCTTCGGCCCAAGTCTGCGCCGATCAAACAAGTACCTAACTGTTCTAATCCTATTTTCCAGCATTAGGCCCATATGGTATGCCATGGCATTGCAAGTGCGCATCCAAATGTTTCTTTATAGTGGTGTTGGTTGCGCGATAAATATTGGCCAAGAGACGTTTCCCCTGTTCTTCTTTGAAGCAGCACCTATTAGAGGGCAGACGAAGCCTCGGTTTAACGTCTCATCTGAAAAGTGGCACCATTCCTGCACTGGGAGCGACGGGGTAGATTTTGTGCTCGAATCTCTGGAATGGGATTTGAACCCCCAACCTTCTGACTCTGAGGCAAGAGCGCTACCAGCTGAGCTATGGGAGGGTTGTACCACGCAGTGTATGTAGCTGCTTTGAGGAGGAGTGGAGAGAAAGGGAGAATTTTTTTTTCTTTTCAAAGGTCGAATGTATTTTCCAAAGGATCTACTCGAGCGCTAGGATCTTTCTGGCAAAAGCTTCAGCGGTACCCCTAGAAATAAGTCATGACATCTCACACCACATTTGATGGAAGGAATTGCAATAACTATTAACACGCTAGAATTGTCCAGAGTATTTCTTTGACGTAGGTGCATGTGAGCTGAAATGGAAATGGGGCAGTACTTGCATCGAGGGCTCTGGATGATGCAGGTGTTTATTTGACCCCTGAGGTAAGTTCTGTCTTTAAACCCTCTTCCTATATCTTTTCATAATATGAATTGGAATCAGCCGTGGTAGGTTCTTTCTGTTGTTGAAAATAGAAAATGGTGCAGGTCCATCAGTGTCTGAAAGAAAGTGAGGGTGACCAGTTTGCTTTCTGATAAAGAGGTCATCGACCTGAAACGTTCACTCTGTTTTTCTCTCTCCACTGAAGCTGCCTGGCCTGCAGAGTATTGCCAGCATTTATTGCTTTCATTAACCATTTGGGCTTTATTGTTATTTCTTGGGACCTGCAGGATGCTGGTGAGACTGTTTGTTGCCCAGCCTGTGTTGGTGCTGCGGCTTTAACCTGTTACAATTAACTACATCACAAACATAGGAAAATAGAAGCAGGAGTAGGTTATTCGGCCCTTCGAGTTATTCCACCATTCAGTGTGATCATGGTTGATTCTCTCTCTCAATGCCAAGCTCCCGATCTCTCCCCATTCCCCTTGATGCTTTTAGAGTCTAGAAATCTATTTCCTTAAGTATATTCAGTGACTTGTCCCCCACAGCCTTCTGTGGTAGAGAATTCCACAGGTTCACCACCCTCTGAGTGAAGAAGTTTCTCCTCATCTCAGTCCTAAATGGCCTACCCCGTATCCTGAGACTGTGGCCCCTTGTTCTAAACCCCACCCCAGCCAGAGGATCTATCATCCCTGCATCCAGTCTGTCCAGCCCTGTCAGAATTTTATATGTTTCAATGCGATTCCGCCCCCCCACCCCCACCCCCACCCCCGTTCTTCCAAACTCCAGTGAATTCAGGCCTAGTCGGCTCAATCTCTCCTCATATGACAATCCTGCCATCCCAGGAATCAGTCTGGTGAACCTTCGCTGCACTCCCTCTATGGCAATTATACCCTTTCTTAGGTGTAAGGAGACCAAAACTGCGCACAACAGTCCAGGTGCGGGCTCACCAAGGCCCTGTACAGCTGCATAAAGAATCAGGAACGTAAGCAAGAACCTGTGACCAACCTGGCTAGAAATGGCAGGTTCCCCTCCCTGAAGGAGATTACACAACCAGTCGGGTTTTATTTATGATGATCCAGCATTTTTGTGCTCCATTCCTTCTGGTGCTGACACTCAAAATTGGCAGCCCTGTTGAATTTAATTTTATAAGTCGCTGTGGTGGGGTTGTCCTGGACCCAGGGGCTGTGGCTGACAGGAGCGGTTTGGTGTATCCTTGTGTTGTTGCAGGATGATGTCCTCCTCACCAAAGAATAAAAGAAAATTAGGGGAGTTGGGGACGAGGAAAGTTAATTCGGCCCATTGAAGCTCATCCTTCCAGTTAGACCATAAGACCATACGACATCAGAGCAGAAATTAGGCCATTCGGCCCATCGAGTCTGCTCCGCCATTCAATCATGGCTGATAAGTTTCTCAACCCCATTCTCCCGCCTTCTCAGGGGTGTCCAAGCATTTTGTTCCCTGGGATCCAAGCGTGTATACTAAGGAAATTTTGGAGGTGCAGGGGGTGGTGCCTGCCATTAAATTTAATGTGCGTATATGCCAACTATTGATGCAAACTGACCTTGCTCTGATGTAAGATTCGCAAGTCAGGCAGCATCTGTGGAGAGAGAAACGGAGTTGACGTCTCAAGTCCGTATGACTCTTCAGCTCCAAAGAAACATTAATTCTGTTTTTCTCTCTCCGTAGATGTTGCCAAAAGGGCTGAGTTTTTCCAGCATTTTCTGTTTTTATTTCAGATTTACGGCATCCGCAGTATTTTGCTTTTTTTCTGATTTAAGATTATCCACTAATAAGGCATTACGACCCTCTTCAAACCAACAGGCCTTTTTTTCCCTTTATTAATTCACAGGATGTGGGCATCACAGGCAAGGCCAGTATTTATTACCCATTCCTCATTGTGCTTGAGAAAGTGGTGCTGAGACACTGTCATGAATCCAAGGCCATTTCAGAGGGCAGCAAAGAGTTAACCACAATTAATTCGAACAGGATAAACCAACAAATAAGAAAGGGAAACACCAAAAAAATTGAGCTTCCTTGGGCTTTGAGTGGCCGATTGCCGGGATGGGGATGGAGAGCGGACATCGCTGCACTCCTGCGTGACTTGGCATTCCAAACTGGTGTGACTAGCCGCTGAGCAGAAGGTAGGCAGGGGTTATCGGCATGAGGTGGCTCCAAGATGCAATTTCAGGACCAAGTGGTAGCCTTGGCAGCCTGATGCCTGGGTCAGGCAGCACCCCAGGGCAGTACCCAGTTTGGCTCACTAATGGAGTATGGAGAGTAGACTTGTCACTGTGGGCTTGGATTCTTCCTTCTTGACTTCAGCTGACCTCACAGACCGGTATTCGATTGTAATTGATGTGATTGCAATATCACCAGCAATATTCTCAACATTTGAATGGCTTAGGGGGCAGTTATACTGTCATTTTTATCTTGCTGCCAACAGTTTGTGCACTGGCAGAAAAGTGATGATATAACTAGGGGGTCAGCCCCCATGGTGACCAATGGAATGCAATGGTCTGAGATCCCTTCAGGTACACTCACGCACCACCTGTACTTGACATTGCAAGATACAGATTGACCATCATCTACATTGACCGGCAAAATAGGCTTTGGGGGGTGGTGGGGGGGGTCGACTGGCTTCCTCCCGTTCCTATGAGTGTAAAACCAGTTGAGTATCCAGTGTGGTTGAAAAAATACTTGGGTGAGATTTAAGCAAGAATTTTTAGCTGACGTGTTATCAGTGGTAGAACTGATGCCTCTGAGTCAGAAGGTTGTGGGCTCATGCCCCACATCAGGTACTTGAGCACATAACCTGGACTGGCACTTTAGTGTAGTACTGAGGAAATTCTGCACTGTTCTAAGTGCTATCTTTTGGATGAGACATTAAAACGAGGTCTTGTCTGCTCCCGCAGGTAGACACAAAGGAGCCCATGTTCCTTGAGGAGCAGAGGAGTTCTCCTGGTGCTCTAGCCTGTATTTATCTCAAAAACAATACCACTTAAAAAATGATTTAGTCATTTATTTTTTTGTGGGACCTTGTACACAAATTTACTTCAGAGATTCCCTCCATTACAATACAAACTACACTCAAAAGTTCATAATTGGTCATAAAGCACCTTGGAACATCCTGAGGTTATGAAAGAGCTAAATAAATGTAAGTTCATTCTATCTTTTTAACTGACAAATGATGGCGGGTTTGGTCTCTTGCACCCAACCTCTCAACAGATTGGAAAATAAAAGCCTGAATGTGCCTTAGTCCTGAACTTGCCTCTATCTTGAGGTTTTTTTTCCTATCTCCCCTCATTCCCTCTTGAGGCTCATCTTGCCCATGAGACCCGCCTCCTGCTCTTTTGACCCAATTCCCAATAAACTGCTGAGCACCCAAATTTCCTTCCTGTGCTAGTCAATATTGTAAATGGTGCCCTCATCTCAGGTACTGTCACCCACCCTTTGGACATTTCCCTATGTTAAAGACACTATATAAATGTAAGTCATTTGTATAAATGCACATCTCTGGATCTCCCACCTGACTAGGATTGCAAAGTTTCAATTGGGGCAGGTGAGAAGAAAAAAAGACTTGCATGTATATAACGCCTTTCAGGATCACAGGATGTCCCAAAGTGCTTTGCACCAATGAAGTACTTTTGCAGCGTAGCACTGTTCTAGGCAGCCAATTAGTACACAGCAAGCTCCCACAAACAGCACTCTGCTAGCTAATCTGTTTTAATGATCTTGATTTAAGGAATAAATATTGGCCAGGACACCAAACGTGGGCCATCTCCCTGCCGCTCTTTTTTTTTCCACGTGTCTTCATTCCCCTCTGTTGCTGTTCCAAATTCTAGAATCGTGCCTTACATTCTTTCCCGCCACTGCTCTTTTATACGCGTTTGCCGCTTTGGTTAACGTCCAATTTGCAGCCTTTGGTACAACTTGGGTGCTGCCCACTGCAAAATTGTACCGCGCAGCTCTTTGCGCTTAACTCTTTTTACACCCCTCGTCCAAATTTGCTCCCGAGGAGCACGAATGCAATCGCCACATCGGCCTGCGACGCAAACCCACCTCCGACCGCGTGACCGCCGTCCGTGCAATCGCAAATTTACTAAAGCTTAAAATAAAAGCCAGCAGCAATTTTTAAATTTTTTTTTTGCAGTTTCCAGCCTTTTTGGCTGACGGTGGGGGGGTGGGGAGTCTGTCCACCACCAGCGTGTGATGTTTGCACTTAATTTATTTTCCTGCTTTTTAAAAAAAAAAAAAAATTTTTTTACTTAACGAGTGCTAAGTAACTTGAAGGGGGTGGGGGTGGGGGGGGGGCGTGGATCGTAATGTAAAAATCTACAGTGAGAGAAATTAGGCCAAAATTTGCGGTTTGCAATTAATTAAGGCATTGTCGGTGCCTTTAAAAGAATGGAGGAGGGGGGGTGGTGGGGGGGGGATTTTTTTGTTTTTTCTTCCTTTTTGCACTTTTGGAATTGACTTTTTTTTTTAAAAAAGTGTGGCAGAAAAGGAAGGATATTTAAAATGTGAAATGATGGGGGAGGGAAGGTTTTAAAGTGGGGAGGGGGTGAGGGAGAGGGAGGGGAGGGGTGAGGCTGTCACCTGTTTGCAAGATACAGTAAGTGAGACAAAGGCAGAGGGAGGGAGGTGGGGGGAAGGGAGAGCCTTTTGCCTTTTGCCTGTGCCTGGCCCTCACCCAGGATGCCTTGCGCCCGAGGAGTCCCAGCGTTAGCGCCATGTTGTAAGAGCGAGAAGGATCGGAGGGAAAGGGGGGGAGCCCGCGCAATCCGCTGCAATCCGCCCTCTCTGCCTGTGAGTAAAAACAGCCCGGACCCGCCAGTCGATCGCTAAGACGCCCGGCGACCCGCCGAGCCCGATATTGAGGAGAGGGGGGGGGTGGGGGGGGCGACGACGGTGGGGCGGCCGGATGAGGAGGATGAGAGAGGAGAGGGGAGAGAGAGGGGGGGGGAGAGATATCGCGCGATTTAGTTTTCCTCCGATCCCCCCCCCCTTTTTTTCTGCCCTGTCTTTTTGGGCCTGGGGGGCCATTGTTGTAATGTATGTGTGTGTATGTGTGTGTATATAGGGGAGGGGAAGCCTAAGCAGCCTAAGCAGCATTGTAATTAATGTGGGGGGTGGGGGTGGGGGTTGGGGGGGCATTTTAGGTGGGGGGTGGGGAAAGGGGGGGGGGGTCTCATTGTAAAGACTCCATCCAGCTCCTTGCACAAAAAAGCCAAAGGGGGGCGGTTTAAAGTTTGCCAGAAATGTGCTGGGTCTCAAATCATTTTCAGGAAACGAGGCTTCTACAATGGGGAAGGAAAAAAGGACTGGTTTCAAATGCATGAAAACACACTTGGGGGCTGTTCTCATAATTGCAACATCAGTTGGAATTATTTGTTTACTGGCTTTAAAAGCCTGTGTTGTACGTTTGAATCCAAAAAAAGTTTGGGGGGGGGGGGGGGGGGGGGTGGGGTTGTGAAATGTGGGTGGTGTGTGGGTGTCTGTGTGTGTGTGTTCGGTGTGGAGGGCATTGCACTTGGGGCAAAGCTAAGATTTTTATTTTTTGGGTTGTGCAGAAGGTTTTTCTCTGTGAAATATGTTGGCACTTTATTACACTTCCCAGTCTTGATTATTTTTTTTTTCCCTTTCCCTCCTCTTGGTGGGATGAGTTATTTGCTTTACAAGGTACAAAAGAAGGTTGCCTAAAAGAAGGTTGCCTAAGAGAGGTTTTGGGGGTGGGGGGCAGGGGGAGAATAAACACTCCAGTAAGTTCATGTTTTTTAAACGCTGAGAGGCTGAAAATTGAAATCCATGGGAAGCTAGTTTGTGTGCGTTCGATATTTTTCGGCAAGAGAATTGAGATCTGGTATTGTTTAAAAAAATTCAGATGTTAGGGATTTTTTTTTTTTTTTTTTTGTTCCCTGTTCCCTTTTGTAGGTGTTGGTGCAGCCCTGCCAGGCCTGTAATTAGGAAAGTTGTATGGTTTCTGCATATGTCCCAACTGTAGCTGTTCCTGAAGCATACATCGAGTTTAAATAAGGATTTTCGGTTTTATATTTTTCTGCCTCGTATATTTTTAGAGGATGTATATTTTACATTAGTTGGTAAAACAGTTTTTTTTTAAGTGTATTTTGAGCTTCGCTTTTTCTACATGATTCAACTGAGGATAGTAGTTGTACACCAACACATTTTGGTTAAACAAAAAATCCCAGTGAATTGAGTAATTTCTCTTTGATGTAATTGTGTAGAGCATGTATTTTAACTGGCACAATGTTGTTGAAAGATGTATGAAATACATGGATGTGATTAGTTGACTGGTAGCGTTCCCCTCACCCCTGTTTCATTTTTTTCTTCTTCATAGATCATATATATGTTGTGCTTCATGTTCCTTTTTTATGAGGCTGTGTGTATAAAAAGCACAGTTGATCAGGGGTGTGAATTACGCAGAATTAAGAGGAAATCTTGCTTTTAATCAAGCTGCAATTTAACACCTTCTAGTCAGTCGTGTTCAGACTTTGTATATTTTTGATAAATACATGTCCAGACACACACACATTGAGATGAGGTTGCAGGTTCATCCACAATTCAAAAGCATAATGGAGGGTAATATCATTTCCATTTAGTAGAGAATACAGAAAATGGGGAAATCTTGAAAATTTGCGCTAAGAGCAGAATTATCTCCTGCCCAGCACTTCTAGTGTTTTTACACGATGTGTATGTCGGTTTCTGTTTGTCTTTGCATCTCTATGTTCTGCAGTGCCAAGACACATGCCATGATGCGGGTGGGGGTGGGGGGTTGCTGCATGTTCAGTGCTCGTCTAATATCATTGC
>NW_027599381.1:0-27399 GCF_964194155.1 Cetorhinus maximus
GTGTGGGGAGTGAGGGGGAGCGTTGGATTAGACTGGGTGGGATATTAAAGGGTGTGGTGAGTGAGGTGGGAGATTGGGAATAGACTGGGTGCGATATTAAAGGGTGCGGGTAGTGAGGGGGAGAGTGGGATTAGACTGGGTGGGATATTAAAGGGTGCGGGGAGTTAGGGGGAGAGTGGGATTAGTCTGGGTGGGATATTAAAGGGTGCGGGGAGAGAGGGTGAAAGTTGGATTTGACTGGGTGGGATATTAAAGGGTTCGGGCAGTGAGGGGGAGAGTGGGATTAGACTGGGTGGGATATTAAAGGTTGCGGGGAGAGAGGGGAGAGTGGGATTATTCTGGGTGGGATATTAAATGGTGCAGGGAGAGAGGGAGAGAGTGGGATTAGACTGGGTGGGATATTAAAAGGTTTGGGGAGTGAGGGGGAGAGTACGATTAGACTCGGTGGGATATTAAAGGGTGCGGGGAGTGAGGGAGAGAGTGGGATGAGACTGGGTGGGATATTAAAGGGTGTTGGGAGTGAGGGGGAGAGTGGGATTAGACTTTGTGGGCTATTAAAGTGTGTTGGGAGTGAGGGGGAGAGTGGGATTAGAGTGGGTGGGATATTAAAGGGTGCAGGGAGTGAGGGGGAGTGTGGGATTAGACTTGGTGGGATATAAAAGGGTGTGGGGAGTGAGAGGGTGAGTTGAATTAGACTGGGTGGGATATTAAAGGGTGTGGGGTGTGAGGAGGAGAGTGGGATTAGGCGGGGTGGGATATTAAAGTGTGCGGGGAGTGAGGGGGAGAGTGGGATTAGACGGGGTGGGATATTAAAGGGTGCGGGGACTGAGGGGGGAGAGTCGGATTAGACTGGCTGGGATATTATAGGTTGCGGGGAGTGAGGGGGGAGAGTGGGATTAGACTGAGTGGGTTATTAAATGGTGCGGGGAGTGAGGGGGAGAGTGGGATTAGACTGGGTGGGATATTTAAGGGTGTGGGGAGTGAGGGGGGTGAGTGGGATTAGACTGGGTGGGATATTTAAGGGTGCGGGGAGTGAGGGTGAGAGTGGGATTAGACTGGGTGGGATATTAAAGGGTTTGGGGAGTGAGGGGGAGAGTACGATTAGACTGGGTGGGATATTAAAGCTTGCAGGGAGTGAGGGGAGAGTGGGATTATTCTGGGTGGGATATTAAATGGTGCGGGGAGAGAGGTGGAGAGTGGGATTAGACTGGGTGGGATATTAAACGGAGCGGGGAGTGAGGGTGAGAGTGGGATTAGAGTGGGTGGGATATTAAAGGGTTTGGGGAGTGAGGGGGAGAGTACGATTAGACTGGGTGGGATATTAAAGGTTGCGGGGAGTGAGGGGCGAGAGTTCGATTAGACTGGCTGGGATATTATAGGTTGCGGGGTGTGAGGGGGGAGATCGGGATTAGACTGGGTGGGTTATTAAATGGTGCGGGGAGTGAGGGTGAGAGTCGGATTAGACTGGGTGGGATATTAAAGGGTTTGGGGAGTGAGGGGGAGAGTACGATTAGACTGGGTGGGATATTAAAGGTTGCGGGGAGTGAGGGGAGAGTGGGATTATTCTGGGTGGGATATTAAATGGTGCGGGGAGAGAAGGGGAGAGTGGGATTAGACTGGGTGGGATATTAAACAGTGCGGGGAGTGAGGGTGAGAGTGGGATTAGACTGGATGGGATATTAAAGGGTTTGGGGAGTGAGGGGAAGATTACGATTAGACTGGGTGGGATCTTAAAGGGTGCGGGGAGTGAGGGAGTGGGATTAGACTGGGTGGGATATTAAAGGGTGTTGGGAGTGAGGGGGAGAGTGGGATTAGACTTTGTGGGATATTAAAGTGTTTTGGGAGTGAGGGGGAGAGTGGGATTAGAGTGGGTGGGATATTAAAGGGTGCGGGGAGTGAGGGGGAGTGTGGGATTAGACTTGGTAAGATATCAAAGGGTGCGGGGAGTGAGGGGGAGAGTGGGATTAGACATGGTGGGATATTAAAGGATGCGGGGAGTGAGGGGCAGAGTGGGATTAGAGTGGGTGGGATATTATAGGTTGCGGGGTGTGAGGGGGGAGATCGGGATTAGACTGGGTGGTTTATTAAATGGTGCGGGGAGTGAGGGTGAGAGTCGGATTAGACTGGGTGGGATATTAAAGGGTTTGGGGAGTGAGGGGGAGAGTACGATTAGACTGGGTGGGATATTAAACAGTGCGGGGAGTGAGGGTGAGAGTGGGATTAGACTGGGTGGGATATTAAAGGGTTTGGGGAGTGAGGGGGAGATTACGATTAGACTGGGTGGGATATTAAAGGGTGCGGGGAGTGAGGGAGAGAGTGGGATTAGACTGGGTGGGATATTAAAGGGTGTTGGGAGTGAGGGGGAGAGTGG
Source organism: Cetorhinus maximus (assembly GCF_964194155.1). Classification (NCBI taxonomy): domain Eukaryota; kingdom Metazoa; phylum Chordata; class Chondrichthyes; order Lamniformes; family Cetorhinidae; genus Cetorhinus; species Cetorhinus maximus. The sequence continues at coordinate 2,372 of NW_027599381.1, forward strand.
GATTAGACTTTGTGGGATATTAAAGTGTGTTGGGAGTGAGGGGGAGAGTGGGATTAGAGTGGGTGGGATATTAAAGGGTGCGGGGAGTGAGGGGGAGTGTGTGATTAGACTTGGTAAGATATCAAAGGGTGCGGGGAGTGAGGGGGAGAGTGGGATTAGAGTGGGTGGGATATTAAAGTGTGCAGGGAGTGAGGGGGAGAGCAGGATTAGACTGTGTGGGATATTGAAGGGTGTGGGGAGTGAGGGGCAGAGTGGGATTAGAGTGGGTGGGATATTAAAGTGTGCAGGGAGTGAGGGGGAGAGCAGGATTAGACTGTGTGGGATATTGAAGGGTGTGGGGAGTGAGAGGGTGAGTTGAATTAGACTGGGTGGGATATTAAAGGGTGCGGGGAGTGAGGGGGAGAGTGGGATTAGACGGGGTGGGATATTAAAGTGTGCGGGGAGTGAGGGGGATAGTGGGATTAGACGGGGATGGATATTAAAGGGTGCGGGGAGTGAGGGCGGAGAGTCGGATTAGACTGGCTGGGATATTATAGGTTGCGGGGAGTGAGGGGGGAGAGTGGGATTAGACTGGGTGGGATATTTAAGGGTGTAGGGAGTGAGGGGGGTGAGTGGGATTAGACTGGGTGGGATATTTTAGGGTGCGGGGAGTGAGGGTGAGAGTGGGGTTAGACTGGGTGGGATATTATAGGGTTTGGGGAGTGAGGGGGAGAGTACGATTAGACTGGGTGGGATATTAAAGGGTGCGGGGAGTGAGGTGGGAGATTGGGAATAGACTGGGTGCGATATTAAAGGGTGCGGGGAGTGAGGGGGAGAGTGGGATTAGACTGGGTGGGATATTAAAGGGTGCGGGGAGTGAGGGGGAGAGTGGGATTAGTCTGGGTGGGACATTAAAGGGTGCGGGGAGTGAGGGGGAAAGTTGGATTAGACTGGGTGGGATATTAAAGGGTGCGGGCAGTGAGGGGGAGAGTGGGATTAGACTGGGTGGGATATTAAAGGGTGCGGGGAGTGAGGGAAGAGTGGGATTATTCTCGGTGGGATATTAAATGGTGCGGGGAGAGAGGGGGAGAGTGGGATTAGATTGGGTGGGATATTAAATGGTCCGGGGAGTGAGGGTGAGAGTGGGATTAGACTGGGTGGGATATTAAATGGTTTGGGGAGTGAGGGGGAGAGTACGATTAGACTGGGTGGGATATTAAAGGGTGCGGGGAGTGAGGGAGAGAGTGGGATTAGACTGGGTGGGATATTAAAGGGTGTTGGGAGTGAGGTGGAGAGTGGGATTAGACTTTGTCGGATATTAAAGTGTTTTGGGAGTGAGGGGGAGAGTGGGATTGGAGTGGGTGGGATATTAAAATGTGCGGGGAGTGAGGGGGAGTGTGGGATTAGACATGGTGGGATATTAAAGGGTGTGGGGAGTGAGGGTGGAGAGTCGGATTAGACTGGCTGGGATATTATAGGCTGCGGGGAGTGAGGGTGGAGAGTGGGATTAGACTGGGTGGGTTATTAAATGGTGCGGGGAGTGAGGGTGAGAGTGGGATTAGACTGGGTGGGATATATAAGGGTGTGGGAAGTGAGGGGGCTGAGTGGGATTATACTGGGTGAGATATTTAAGATTGTGGGGAGTGAGGGGGGTTAGTGGGATAAGATTGGGAGGGATATTAAAGGGTGCGGAGAGTGAGGGGGAGAGTGAGATTAGACTGGGTGGGTTATTAAAGGGTGCGGGGAGTGAGGGGGAGAGTGGGATTAGACTGGGTGGGATATTAAAGGGTGTGGAAAGTGAGGGGGAGAGTGGGATTAGACTGGGTGGGATATTAAAGGGTGTGGGGAGTGAGGGGGAGTGTTGGATTAGACGGGGTGGGATATTAAATGGTGCGGGGATTGAGGGGGAGAGTTGGATTAATTTGGGTGGGATATTAAAGGGTGCGGGGAGTGAGGGTGAGAGTGGGATTAGACTGGGTGGGATATTAAAAGGTTTGGGTTGTGAGGGGGAGAGTAGGATTAGACTGGGTGGGATATTAAAGGGTGTGGAAAGTGAGGGGGAGAGTGGGATTAGACTGGGTGGGATATTAAAGGGTGTGGGGAGTGAGGGGGAGTGTTGGATTAGACGGGGTGGGATATTAAATGGTGCGGGGATTGAGGGGGAGAGTGGGATTAGACTGGGTGGGATATTAAAAGGTTTGGGTTGTGAGGGGGAGAGTAGGATTAGACTGGGTGGGATATTAAAGGGTGTGGAGATTGAGGAGGAGAGTGTGATTAGACTGGGTGGGATAGTAAAGGGTGCGAGGAGTGAGGGGGTGTTTGGGATTAGACTGGGTGGGATATTAAAGGGTGCGGGGAGTGAGGGGGAGAGTGGAATTAGTCTTGGTGGGATATTAAAGGGTGCGGGGAGTGAGGGGGAGAGTGGGATTAGACTGGGTGGGATATTAAAGGGTGCGGGGAGTGAGGGGGAGAGTTGGATTAGACTGGGTGGGATATTAAAGGGTGCGGGGAGTGAGGGGGAGAGTGGGATTAGACTGGGTGGGATATAAAATGGTGTGGGGAGTGAGGGGGAGAGTGGGATTAGACTGGGTGGGATATTAAAGGGTGCGTGGAGTGAGGGGGAGAGTTGGATTAGACTGGGTGGGATATAAATGGTTATGGGGAGTGAGGGGGAGACTGGGATTAGACTGGGTGGGATATTAAATGGTGTGGGGAGTAAGGGGGGAGAGTGGGATTAGGCTGGGTGGGATATTAAAGGGTGTGGGGAGTGAGGGTGAGAGTGGGATTAGACTGGGTGGGATATTAAAGTGTGCGGTGAGAGAGGGGGAGAGTGAGATTAGACTTGGTGGGACATTAAAGGATGTGGGGAGTGAGGGGGGAGAGTGGGACTAGACTGGGTGGGATATTAAAAGGTGTGGGGAGTGAGGGGGAGAGTGGGAATTGACTGGGTGGGATATTAAAGGGTGCAGGGAGTGAGGGGGAGAGAGGGTTTAGACTGGGTGGGGTATAAAATGCTGTGGGGAGTGAGGGGAGCGTGGGATTAGACTGGGTGGGATATTAAAGGGTGCGGGGAGTGAGGGGGAGAGTGTGATTAGACTGGGTGGGATATTAAAGGCTGCGGGGATTGAGGGGGAGAGTGGGATTAGACTGGGTGGTGTATTAAAGGGTGGGGGGAGTGAGGGGGAGAGTGGGATTAGACTGGGTGGGATATTAAATGGTGCGGGGATTGAGGGGGAGAGTGGGATTAGACTGGGTGGGATATTAAATGGTGCGGGGAGTGAGGGGGAGAGTGGGATTAGACTGGGTGGGACATTAAAGGGTGTGGGGAGTGAGGGGGATAGTGGGATTAGACTGGGTGGGATATTGTATAGTGCGGGGAGTGAGGGGGAGAGTTGGATTAGACAGGTGGGATATTAAAGTGTGCGGGAAGTGTGTGGGAAAATGGGATTAGACTGGGTGGGATATTAAATGGTGCGGGGAGTGAGGGGGAGAGTGGGATTAGACTGGGTGGGACATTAAAGGGTGTGGGGAGTGAGGGGGATAGTGGGATTAGACTGGGTGGGATATTGTATAGTGCGGGGAGTGAGGGGGAGAGTTGGATTAGACAGGTGGGATATTAAAGTGTGCGGGAAGTGTGTGGGAAAATGGGATTAGACTGGGTGGGATATTAAAGGTTGTGGGTACTGAGGGGGAGTGTGCGTTTAGACTGGGTGGAATATTAAATGCTGCGGTGAGTGAGGGGGACAGTGAGATTAGACTGGGTGGGATATTAATGCATGTGGGGGGTGAGGGGGAGAGTGGGATTAGAATGGGTGGGATATTAATGCATGTGGGGAGTTAGGGGGAGAGTGGGATTTGATTGGGTGGGTTATTAAATGGTGTGGGCAGTGAGGGGGAGAGTGGGATTAGACTGGATGGGATATTAAAGGGTGTGGGGAGTGAGGGGAAGTGTGGGATTAGACTGGGTGGGATATTAAATGGTGCGGGGAGTGAGGGGGAGAGTTGGATTAGACTGGGTGGGATATTAAAGGGTTTGGGTTGTGAGGGGGAGGGTAGGATTAGACTGGGTGGGATATTAAAGTGAGCGGGGAGTGAGGGAGAGAGTAGGATTAGACTGGGTGCGATATTAAAGTGGGTGGAGAGTGAGGGGGAGAGTGGGATTAGACTGGGTGGGATATTAAAGGGTGTGGGGAGTGAGGGGGAGAGTGGGATTAGACTGGGAGGGGTATTAAAGGGTGCGGGTAGTGAGGGGGAGAGTGGTATTAGTCTTGGTGGTTTATTAAAGGGTGGGGGGAGTGAGGGGGAGAGTGGGATTAGTCTGGGTGGGATATAAAAGGTGAGGGGAGTGAGGGGGAGAGTGGGATTAGACTGTGTGGGATACTAAATGGTGCGGGGAGTAAGGGGGAGAGTGGGATTAGACTGGGTGCGATATTAAATGGTGCGGAAACTGAGGGGGATAGTGTGATTAGACTGGGTGGGATATTAAAGGGTGCGGGGAGTGAGGGGGAGAGTGGGATTAGACGGGGTGGGATATTAAAGGGTGTTGGGAGTGAGGGGGATAGTGTGATTAGACTGGGTGGGATATTAAAGGGTGCGGGGTGTGAGGGGGAGAGTGGGATTAGACTGGGTGGGATATTAAAGGGTGCGGGGAGTGAGGGGAGAGTGGGATTATTCTCGGTGGGATATTAAATGGTGCGGGGAGAGAGGGGGAGAGTGGGATTAGATTGGGTGGGATATTAAATGGTCCGGGGAGTGAGGGTGAGAGTGGGATTAGACTGGGTGGGATATTAAATGGTTTGGGGAGTGAGGGGGAGAGTACGATTAGACTGGGTGGGATATTAAAGGGTGCGGGGAGTGAGGGAGAGAGTGGGATTAGACTGGGTGGGATATTAAAGGGTGTTGGGAGTGAGGTGGAGAGTGGGATTAGACTTTGTCGGATATTAAAGTGTTTTGGGAGTGAGGGGGAGAGTGGGATTGGAGTGGGTGGGATATTAAAATGTGCGGGGAGTGAGGGGGAGTGTGGGATTAGACATGGTGGGATATTAAAGGGTGCGGGGAGTGAGGGTGGAGAGTCGGATTAGACTGGCTGGGATATTATAGGCTGCGGGGAGTGAGGGTGGAGAGTGGGATTAGACTGGGTGGGTTATTAAATGGTGCGGGGAGTGAGGGTGAGAGTGGGATTAGACTGGGTGGGATATATAAGGGTGTGGGAAGTGAGGGGGCTGAGTGGGATTATACTGGGTGAGATATTTAAGATTGTGGGGAGTGAGGGGGGTTAGTGGGATAAGATTGGGAGGGATATTAAAGGGTGCGGAGAGTGAGGGGGAGAGTGAGATTAGACTGGGTGGGTTATTAAAGGGTGCGGGGAGTGAGGGGGAGAGTGGGATTAGACTGGGTGGGATATTAAAGGGTGTGGAAAGTGAGGGGGAGAGTGGGATTAGACTGGGTGGGATATTAAAGGGTGTGGGGAGTGAGGGGGAGTGTTGGATTAGACTGGGTGGGATATTAAATGGTGCGGGGATTGAGGGGGAGAGTTGGATTAATTTGGGTGGGATATTAAAGGGTGCGGGGAGTGAGGGTGAGAGTGGGATTAGACTGGGTGGGATATTAAAGGGTGTGGAGATTGAGGAGGAGAGTGTGATTAGACTGGGTGGGATAGTAAAGGGTGCGAGGAGTGAGGGGGTGTTTGGGATTAGACTGGGTGGGATATTAAAGGGTGCGGGGAGTGAGGGGGAGAGTGGGATTAGACTGGGTGGGATATTAAAGGGTGCGGGGAGTGAGGGGGAGAGTGGGATTAGACTGGGTGGGATATAAAATGGTGTGGGGAGTGAGGGGGAGAGTGGGATTAGACTGGGTGGGATATTAAATGGTGTGGGGAGTAAGGGGGGAGAGTGGGATTAGGCTGGGTGGGATATTAAAGGGTGTGGGGAGTGAGGGTGAGAGTGGGATTAGACTGGGTGGGATATTAAAGTGTGCGGTGAGAGAGGGGGAGAGTGAGATTAGACTTGGTGGGACATTAAAGGATGTGGGGAGTGAGGGGGGAGAGTGGGATTAGACTGGGTGGGATATTAAAAGGTGTGGGGAGTGAGGGGGAGAGTGGGAATTGACTGGGTGGGATATTAAAGGGTGCAGGGAGTGAGGGGGAGAGAGGGTTTAGACTGGGTGGGGTATAAAATGCTGTGGGGAGTGAGGGGAGCGTGGGATTAGACTGGGTGGGATATTAAAGGGTGCGGGGAGTGAGGGGGAGAGTGTGATTAGACTGGGTGGGATATTAAAGGCTGCGGGGATTGAGGGGGAGAGTGGGATTAGACTGGGTGGTGTATTAAAGGGTGGGGGGAGTGAGGGGGAGAGTGGGATTAGACTGGGTGGGATATTAAATGGTGCGGGGATTGAGGGGGAGAGTGGGATTAGACTGGGTGGGATATTAAATGGTGCGGGGAGTGAGGGGGAGAGTGGGATTAGACTGGGTGGGACATTAAAGGGTGTGGGGAGTGAGGGGGATAGTGGGATTAGACTGGGTGGGATATTGTATAGTGCGGGGAGTGAGGGGGAGAGTTGGATTAGACAGGTGGGATATTAAAGTGTGCGGGAAGTGTGTGGGAAAATGGGATTAGACTGGGTGGGATATTAAAGGTTGTGGGTACTGAGGGGGAGTGTGCGTTTAGACTGGGTGGAATATTAAATGCTGCGGTGAGTGAGGGGGACAGTGAGATTAGACTGGGTGGGATATTAATGCATGTGGGGAGTGAGGGGGAGAGTGGGATTAGATTGGGTGGGATATTAATGCATGTGGGGAGTTAGGGGGAGAGTGGGATTTGATTGGGTGGGTTATTAAATGGTGTGGGCAGTGAGGGGGAGAGTGGGATTAGACTGGGTGGGATATTAAAGGGTGTGGAGAGTGAGAGGGAGAGTGGGATTAGACTGGATGGGATATTAAAGGGTGTGGGGAGTGAGGGGAAGTGTGGGATTAGACTGGGTGGGATATTAAATGGTGCGGGGAGTGAGGGGGAGAGTTGGATTAGACTGGGTGGGATATTAAAGGGTTTGGGTTGTGAGGGGGAGGGTAGGATTAGACTGGGTGGGATATTAAAGTGAGCGGGGAGTGAGGGAGAGAGTAGGATTAGACTGGGTGCGATATTAAAGTGGGTGGAGAGTGAGGGGGAGAGTGGGATTAGACTGGGTGGGATATTAAAGGGTGTTGGGAGTGAGGGGGAGAGTGGGATTAGACTGGGTGGGGTATTAAAGGGTGCGGGTAGTGAGGGGGAGAGTGGTATTAGTCTTGGTGGTTTATTAAAGGGTGGGGGGAGTGAGGGGGAGAGTGGGATTAGTCTGGGTGGGATATAAAAGGTGAGGGGAGTGAGGGGGAGAGTGGGATTAGACTGTGTGGGATACTAAATGGTGCGGGGAGTAAGGGGGAGAGTGGGATTAGACTGGGTGCGATATTAAATGGTGCGGAAACTGAGGGGGATAGTGTGATTAGACTGGGTGGGATATTAAAGGGTGCGGGGAGTGAGGGGGAGAGTGGGATTAGACGGGGTGGGATATTAAAGGGTGTTGGGAGTGAGGGGGAGAGTGGGATTAGACTGGGTGGGATATTAAAGGGTGCGGGGAGTGAGGGGGGAGATTGGGATTAGACTGGGTGGGATATTATAGGTTGCGGGGAGTGAGGGGGGCAGTGCGATTAGACTGGGTGGGATATTAAATGGTGCGGGCAGTGAGGGGGAGAGTGGGATTAGATTGGGTGGGAAATTAAAGGGTTTGTGTTGTGAGGGGGAGAGTTGGATTAGACTGGGTGGGGTAATAAAGGGTGCGGGTAGTGAGGGGGAGAGTGGTATTAGTCTTGGTGGGATATTAAAGGGTGCGGGGAGTGAGGGGGAAAGTGGGATTAGACTGGCTGGGATATTAAAGGGTGCAGGGAGTGAGGGGGAGAGTTGGATTAGACTGGGTGGGATATTAAAGGGTGCGGGGAGTGAGGGAGAGAGTGGGATTAGACTGGGTGGGATATTAAATGGTGTGGGGAGTGAGGGGGAGAGTGGGATTAGACTGGGTGGGATATTAAATGGTGTGGGGAGTGAGGGGGAGAGTGGGATTAGACTGGGTTTGATATTAAAGGGTGTTGGGAATGAGGGGGAGGGTGGAATTAGATTGGGTGGGATATTAATGGCAGCGGGGAGTTAGGGTGAGATTGTGATTAGACTGGGTTTGATGTTAAAGGGTGCGGGGAGTGAGGGGGAGAGTTGGATTAGACTGGTTGGGATACTTAAGTGTGCAGGTAGTGAGGGGGAGAGTGGGATTAGACTGGGTGGGATATTAAAGGTTATGGGGAGTGAGGGGGAGAGTGAGATTAGACTGGGTGGGATTTTAATGGGTGCGTGGAGTGAGGGGAGTGTGGGATTAGACGTGGTGGGATATTAAAGGGTGTGGGGAGTGAGGGGGAGAGTGGTATTAGAATGGGTGGGATATTAAAAGGTGCGGGGATTGAGGGGGAGAGTGGGATTAGACTGGGTGGGATATTAAAGAGTGCGGGGAGTGAGTGGGAGAGTGGGATTAGACTGGGAGGGATATTAAAGGGTTTGGGGAGTGAGTGGGAGAGTGGGATTAGACTGGGTGGGACATTAAAGGGTGCAGGGAGTGAGGGGGAGAGTGAGATTAGACTGGGTGGGATACTAACGGGTTTGGGGAGTGAGGGGAGAGTGGGATTAGACTGGGTGGGATATTAGAGGGTGCGGGGAGTGAGGGGAGAGTGGGATTATTCTAGGTGGGATATTAAAGGGTGCGGGGAGTGAGGGGGAGAGTGGGAATAGACTGGGTGGGATATTAAATGGTGCGGGCAGTGAGGGGGAGAGTGGGATTAGACTGGGTGGGATATTAAAGTAGGTGGGGATTGAGGGGGAGAGTGGTATTAGACTGGGTGGGATATTAAAGGGTGTGGGGAGTGAGGGGGAGAGTGGGATTAGATTGGGTGGGATATTAAAGGGTGCGGAGAGTGAGGGGGAGTGTGGGATTAGACTGGGTTGGATATTAAAGGGTGCGCGTAGTGAGGGTGAGAGTGGGATTAGACTGGGTGGGATATTAAAGGGTGCGGGGAGTGAGGGGGAGAGTGGGATTAGACTGGGTGGGATATTAAAGGGTGCGGGGAGTGAGGGGGAGAGTGGGATTAGACTGGGTGCGATATTATAGGGTGCGGGGAGTGAGGGGGAGAGTGGGATTAGACTGGGTGGGATATTAAAGGGTGTGGGGAGTGAGGGGGTAGAGTTGGATTATACTGGGTGGGATATTAAACGGTGCGGCGAGTAATGGGGGAGTGTGGGATTAGTCAGGGTGGGATATTAAAGTGTGTTGGGAGTGAGGGGGAGAGTGGGATTAGACTGGGTGGGATATTAAAGGGTGTTGGGAGTGAGGGGGAGAGTGGAATTGGACTGGGTGGGATATTAAAGGGTGTGGGGAGTGAGGGGGAGTGTGGGATTAGACTGGGTGGGATATTAAATGGTGCGGGGAGTGAGGGGGAGAGTGGGATTAGACTGGGTGGGAAATTAAAGGGTTTGGGTTGTGAGGGGGAGAGTAGGATTAGACTGGGTGGGATATTAAATGGTGCGGGGAGTGAGGGGGAGAGTGGGATTAGACTGGGTGGGATATTAAATGGTGTGGGGAGTGAGGGGGTGAGTGGGATTATACTGGGTTTGATATTAAAGGGTGTTGGGAATGAGGGGGAGGGTGGAATTAGATTGGGTGGGATATTAATGGCTGCGGGGAGTTAGGGTGAGATTGTGATTAGACTGGGTTTGATGTTAAAGGGTGCGGGGAGTGAGGGGGAGAGTTGGATTAGACTGGTTGGGATACTTAAGTGTGCGGTTAGTGAGGGGGAGAGTGGGATTAGACTGGGTGGGATATTGAAGGGTGTGGGGAGTGAGGGGGCGACTGGGATTAGACTGTGTGGGATATTAAAGGGTGCGGGGAGTGAGGGAGAGAGTGGGATTAGACTGGGTGGGATATTAAAGGGTGCGGTGAGAAAGGGGGAGAGTGAGATTAGACTGGGTGGGATATTAAATGGTGTGGGGAGTAAGGGGGGAGAGTGGGATTAGACTGGGTGGGATATTAAAGGGTGTGGGGAGTGAGGGTGAGAGTGGGATTAGACTGTGTGGGATATTAACGGGTGCGGTGAGTGAGGGGGAGAGTGAGATTAGACTGGGTGGGATATTAAAGGGTGTGGGGAGTGAGGGGGAGAGTGGGATTTGACTGCGTGGGATAGTAAATGGTGCGGGGAGTGAGGGGGAGAGTGGGATTAGACTGGGTGGGATATTAAACGTTGTGGGGAGTGAGGGGAGAGTGGGATTAGACTGGGTGGGATATTAAAGGCTGCGGGGATTGAGGGGGAGAGTGGGATTAGACTGGGTGGTGTATTAAAGGGTGCGGGGAGTGAGGGGGAGAGTGGGATGAGACTTGGTGGGATATTAAATGGTGCGGGGATTGAGGGGGAGAGTGGGATTAGACTGGGTGGGATATTAAAGGGTGTGGGGAGTGAGGGGGATAGTGGGATTAGACTGGGTGGGATATTGTATAGTGCGGGGAGTGAGGGGGAGAGTTGGATTAGACAGGTGGGATATTAAAGGGTGCGGGGAGTGTGGGGGAGAATGGGATTAGACTGGGTGGGATATTAAAGGTTGTGGGTACTGAGGGGGAGTGTGCGTTTAGACTGGGTGGGATATTAAATGCTGCGGTGAGTGAGGGGGAGAGTGGGATTAGATTGGGTGGGATATTAAAGGGTGCGGGGAGTGAGGGGGAGAGTCGGATTTGATTGGGTGAGTTATTAAAGGGTGCGGGGAGTGAGGGGGAGAGTGGGATTAGACTGGGTGGGATATTAAAGGGTGTGGAGAGTGAGGGGGAGAGTGGGATTAGACTGGCTGGGATATTAAACGTTGCGGGGATTGACGGGAAGATTGGGAATAGACTGGGTGGGACATTAAAGGGTGTGGGGAGTGAGGGTGAGAGTGGGATTAGACTGGGTGGGATATTAAATGGTGCGGGGAGAGAGGTGGAGAGTGGGATTAGACTGGGTGGGATATTAAACGGAGCGGGGAGTGAGGGTGAGAGTGGGATTAGAGTGGATGGGATATTAAAGGGTTTGGGGAGTGAGGGGGAGAGTACGATTAGACTGGGTGGGATATTAAAGGTTGCGGGGAGTGAGGGGCGAGAGTTCGATTAGACTGGCTGGGATATTATAGGTTGCGGGGTGTGAGGGGGGAGATCGGGATTAGACTGGGTGGGTTATTAAATGGTGCGGGGAGTGAGGGTGAGAGTCGGATTAGACTGGGTGGGATATTAAAGGGTTTGGGGAGTGAGGGGGAGAGTACGATTAGACTGGGTGGGATATTAAAGGTTGCGGGGAGTGAGGGGAGAGTGGGATTATTCTGGGTGGGATATTAAATGGTGCGGGGAGAGAAGGGGAGAGTGGGATTAGACTGGGTGGGATATTAAACAGTGCGGGGAGTGAGGGTGAGAGTGGGATTAGACTGGGTGGGATATTAAAGGGTTTGGGGAGTGAGGGGGAGATTACGATTAGACTGGGTGGGATATTAAAGGGTGCGGGGAGTGAGGGGGAGTGTGGGATTAGACTTGGTAAGATATCAAAGGGTGCGGGGAGTGAGGGGGAGAGTGGGATTAGAGTGGGTGGGATATTATAGGTTGCGGGGTGTGAGGGGGGAGATCGGGATTAGACTGGGTGGGTTATTAAATGGTGCGGGGAGTGAGGGTGAGAGTCGGATTAGACTGGGTGGGATATTAAAGGGTTTGGGGAGTGAGGGGGAGAGTACGATTAGACTGGGTGGGATATTAAAGGTTGCGGGGAGTAGGGGAGAGTGGGATTATTCTGGGTGGGATATTAAATGGTGCGGGGAGAGAGGGGGAGAGTGGGATTAGACTGGGTGGGATATTAAACAGTGCGGGGAGAGAGGGGGAGAGTGGGATTAGACTGGGTGGGATATTAAACAGTGCGGGGAGTGAGGGTGAGAGTGGGATTAGACTGGGTGGGATATTAAAGGGTTTGGGGAGTGAGGGGGAGATTACGATTAGACTGGGTGGGATATTAAAGGGTGTTGGGAGTGAGGGGGAGAGTGGGATTAGACTTTGTGGGATATTAAAGGGTGTTGGGAGTGAGGGGGAGAGTGGGATTAGACTTTGTGGGATATTAAAGTGTGTTGGGATTGAGGGGGAGAGTGGGATTAGAGTGGGTGGGATATTAAAGGGATGGGTGGAGTGAGGGGGAGTGTGGGATTAGACTTGGTAAGATATCAAAGGGTGCGGGGAGTGAGGGGGAGAGTGGGATTAGACATGGTGGGATATTAAAGGGTGCGGGGAGTGAGGGGCAGAGTGGGATTAGAGTGGGTGGGATATTAAAGTGTGCAGGGAGTGAGGGGGAGAGCAGGATTAGACTGTGTGGGATATTGAAGGGTGTGGGGAGTGAGAGGGTGAGTTGAATTAGACTGGGTGGGATATTAAAGGGTGCGGGGAGTGAGGGGGAGAGTGGGATTAGACGGGGTGGGATATTAAAGTGTGCGGGGAGTGAGGGGGATAGTGGGATTAGACTGGGTGGGACATTATAGGTTGCGGGGAGTGAGGGGGAGAGTGGGATTAGACTGGGTGGGATATTAAAGGGTGTGGGGAGTGAGGGGGAGAGTGGGATTAGACTGGGTGGGATATTAAAGGGTGCGGGGAGTGAGGGGGGAGAGTGGGATTAGACTGGGTGGGTTATTAAATGGTGCGGGGAGTGAGGGGGAGAGTGGGATTAGACTGGGTGGGATATTTAAGGGTGTAGGGAGTGAGGGGGGTGAGTGGGATTAGACTGGGTGGGATATTTTAGGGTGCGGGGAGTGAGGGTGAGAGTGGGGTTAGACTGGGTGGGATATTATAGGGTTTGGGGAGTGAGGGGGAGAGTACGATTAGACTGGGTGGGATATTAAAGGGTGCGGGGAGTGAGGTGGGAGATTGGGAATAGACTGGGTGCGATATTAAAGGGTGCGGGGAGTGAGGGGGAGAGTGGGATTAGACTGGGTGGGATATTAAAGGGTGCGGGGAGTGAGGGGGAGAGTGGGATTAGACTGGGTGGGATATTAACGGGTGCGGGGAGTGAGGGGGAAAGTTGGATTAGACTGGGTGGAATATTAAAGGGTGCGGGGAGTGAGGGGAGAGTGGGATTATTCTCGGTGGGATATTAAATGGTGCGGGGAGAGAGGGGGAGAGTGGGATTAGTCTAGGTGGGATATTGAAGTGTGTTGGGAGTGAGGGGGAGAGTGTGATTGGACTGGGTGGGATATTAATGGGTGCGGGGAGTGTGGGGGAGAGTGACATTAGATTGGGTGGGATATTAAAGTGTGTGGGGAGTGAGGGGGAGAGGGTGGGATTAGACTGGGTCGGATATTAAAGGGTGCTGGGAGTGAGGGGGCGAGTGGGATTAGACTGGGTGGGATATTAAAGGGTGTGGGGAGTGAAGGGGAGAGTGGGATTAGACTGGTTGGGATATTAAAGCGTGCGGGGAGTGAGGGGGAGAGTGGGATTAGGCTGGGTGGGATATTAAAGGGTGTGGTGAGTGAGGTGGGAGATTGGGAATAGACTGGGTGCGATATTAAAGGGTGCGGGGAGTGAGGGGGAGAGTGGGATTAGAATGGGTGGGATATTAAAGGGTGCGGGGAGTGAGGGGGAGAGTGGGATTAGACTGGGTGGGATATTAAAGGGTGCGGGCAGTGAGGGGGAGAGTGGGATTAGACTGGGTGGGATATTAAAGGTTGTGGGGAGTGAGGGGAGAGTGCGATTATTCTGGGTGGGATATTAAATGGAGCGGGGAGAGAGGGGGAGTGTGGGATTATTCTGGGTGGGATATTAAATGGTGCGGGGAGTGAGGGGGAGAGTGGGATTAGACTGGGTGGGATATTAAAGGGTGCGGGGTGTGAGGGTGAGAGTGGGATTAGCCTGGGTGGGATATTAAATGGTTTGGGGAGTGAGGGGGAGAATACAATTAGACTGGGTGGGATATTAAAGGGTGCGGAGAGTGAGGGAGAGAGTGGGATTAGACTGGGTGGGATATTAAAGGGTGTTGGGAGTGAGGGGGAGAGTGGGATTAGACTGGGTGGGATATTAAAGGGTGCAGGGAGTGAGGGGGAGAGTGGGATTAGACTGGGTGGGATATTAAAGGGTGCGGGGAGTGAGGGGGAGAGTGGGATTAGACTGGGTGGGATATTAAAGGGTGTGGGGAGTGAGGGGGAGACTGGGATTAGATTGGCTGGGATATAAAATGTAGCGGGGATTGAGGGGGAGAGTGGGATTAGACTGGGTGGGATACTGAATGTTGCGGTGAGTGAGGGGGAGATTGGGATTAGACTGGTTGGAATATTAAAGGGTGCGGGGAGTGAGGGGGAGAGTGGGATTAGACTGGGTGGGATATTAAACGGTTCGGGGAGTGAGGAGGAGATTGGGGTTAGACTGGATGGGATATTAAAGGGTTTGGGGTGTGAGGGGGAGAGTGGATTTAGACTGGCTGGTATATTAAACGGTGTGGGGAGTGAGACGGAGAGTGCGATTAGAAACAGTGGGATATTAAAGGATGCGGCGAGTCGGGGTGTGAATAGGATTAGACTGGGTGGGATATTAAAGGGTGTGGGGAGTGAGGGGGAGAGTGGTATTAGAAATGATGGGATATTAAAGGATGCGACGAGTCAGGGTGGAGTGTGGGATTAGACCGGGTGGGATATTAAAGGGTGGGGGGGGTGAGGGAGAGAGTGGGATTAGTCTGGGTGGGATATTGAAGTGTGTTGGGAGTGAGGGGGAGAGTGGGATTAGACTGGGTGGGATATTAAAGGGTGTTGGGAATGAGGGGGAGAGTGGGATTGGACTGGGTGGGATATTAATGGGTGCGGGGAGTGTGGGGGAGAGTGGGATTAGACTGGGTGGGATATTAAAGTGTGTCGGGAGTGAGGGGGAGAGGGTCGGATTAGACTGGGTCGGATATTAAAGGGTGCGGGAGTGAGGGGGCTAGTGGGATTAGACTGGGTGGGATATTAAAGGGTGCAGAGAGTGAGGCAGAGAGTGGGATTAGAATGGGTTGTATATTAAAGGGTGCGAGGAGTGAGGGGGAAAGTGGTATTAGACTGGGTGGGATATTAAAGGGTGCGGGGAGTGAGAGGGAGAGTGGGATTAGGCTGGGAGGGCTAATAAAGGGTGTGGGGAGTGAGGGGGAGCGTTGGATTAGACTGGGTGGGATAATAAAGGGTGTGGTGAGTGAGGTGGGAGATTGGGAATAGACTGGTTGCGATATTAAAGGGTGCGGGTAGTGAGGGGGAGAGTGGGATTAGACTGGGTGGGATATTAATGGGTGCGGGGAGTGAGGGGGAGAGTGGGATTAGTCTGGGTGGGATATTAAAGGGTGCGGGGAGAGAGGGTGAAAGTTGGATTTGACTGGGTGGGATATTAAAGGGTTCGGGCAGTGAGGGGGAGAGTGGGATTAGACTGGGTGGGATATTAAAGGTTGCGGGGAGAGAGGGGAGAGTGGGATTATTCTGGGTGGGATATTAAATGGTGCGGGGAGAGAGGGGGAGAGTGGGATTAGACTGGGTGGGATATTAAAAGGTTTGGGGAGTGAGGGGGAGAGTACGATTAGACTGGGTGGGATATTAAAGGGTGCGGGGAGTGAGGGAGAGAGTGGGATGAGACTGGGTGGGATATTAAAGGGTGTTGGGAGTGAGGGGGAGAGTGGGATTAGACTTTGTGGGCTATTAAAGTGTGTTGGGAGTGAGGGGGAGAGTGGGATAAGAGTGGGTGGGATATTAAAGGGTGCATGGAGTGAGGGGGAGTGTGGGATTAGACTTGGTGGGATATCAAAGGGTGTGGGGAGTGAGAGGGTGAGTTGAATTAGACTGGGTGGGATATTAAAGGGTGTGGGGTGTGAGGAGGAGAGTGGGATTAGGCGGGGTGAGATATTAAAGTGTGCGGGGAGTGAGGGGGAGAGTGGGATTAGACGGGGTGGGATATTAAAGGGTGCGGGGACTGAGGGGGGAGAGTCGGATTAGACTGGCTGGGATATTATAGGTTGCGGGGAGTGAGGGGGGAGAGTGGGATTAGACTGAGTGGGTTATTAAATGGTGCGGGGAGTGAGGGGGAGAGTGGGATTAGACTGGGTGGGATATTTAAGGGTTTGGGGAGTGAGGGGGGTGAGTGGGATTAGACTGGGTGGGATATTTAAGGGTGCGGGGAGTGAGGGTGAGAGTGGGATTAGACTGGGTGGGATATTAAAGGGTTTGGGGAGTGAGGGGGAGAGTACGATTAGACTGGGTGGGATATTAAAGCTTGCAGGGAGTGAGGGGAGAGTGGGATTATTCTGGGTGGGATATTAAATGGTGCGGGGAGAGAGGTGGAGAGTGGGATTAGACTGGGTGGGATATTAAACGGAGCGGGGAGTGAGGGTGAGAGTGGGATTAGAGTGGGTGGGATATTAAAGGGTTTGGGGAGTGAGGGGGAGAGTACGATTAGACTGGGTGGGATATTAAAGGTTGCGGGGAGTGAGGGGCGAGAGTTCGATTAGACTGGCTGGGATATTATAGGTTGCGGGGTGTCAGGGGGGAGATCGGGATTAGACTGGGTGGGTTATTAAATGGTGCGGGGAGTGAGGTGAGAGTCGGATTAGACTGGGTGGGATATTAAAGGGTTTGGGGAGTGAGGGGGAGAGTACGATTAGACTGGGTGGGATATTAAAGGTTGCGGGGAGTGAGGGGAGAGTGGGATTATTCTGGGTGGGATAGTAAATGGTGCGGGGAGAGAAGGGGAGAGTGGGATTAGACTGGGTGGGATAATTAAACAGTGCGGGGAGTGAGGGTGAGAGTGGGGATTAGACTGGATGGGATATTAAAGGGTTTGGGAGTGAGGGGAAGATTACGATTAGACTGGGTGGGATCTTAAAGGGTGCGGGGAGTGAGGGAGTGGGATTAGACTGGGTGGGATATTAAAGGGTGTTGGGAGTGAGGGGGAGAGTGGGATTAGACTTTGTGGGATATTAAAGTGTTTTGGGAGTGAGGGGGAGAGTGGGATTAGAGTGGGTGGGGATATTAAAGGGTGCGGGGAGTGAGGGGGAGTGTGGGATTAGACTTGGTAAGATATCAAAGGGTGCGGGGAGTGAGGGGGAGAGTGGGATTAGACATGGTGGGATATTAAAGGGTGCGGGGAGTGAGGGGCAGAGTGGGATTAGAGTGGGTGGGATATTATAGGTTGCGGGGTGTGAGGGGGGAGATCGGGATTAGACTGGGTGGGTTATTAAATGGTGCGGGGAGTGAGGGTGAGAGTCGGATTAGACTGGGTGGGATATTAAAGGGTTTGGGGAGTGAGGGGGAGAGTACGATTAGACTGGGTGGGATATTAAAGGTTGCGGGAGTGAGGGGAGAGTGGGATTATTCTGGGTGGGATATTAAATGGTGCGGGGAGAGAGGGGAGAGTGGGATTAGACTGGGTGGGATATTAAACAGTGCGGGGAGTGAGGGTGAGAGTGGGATTAGACTGGGTGGGATATTAAAGGGTTTGGGGAGTGAGGGGGAGATTACGATTAGACTGGGTGGGATATTAAAGGGTGCGGGGAGTGAGGGAGAGAGTGGGATTAGACTGGGTGGGATATTAAAGGGTGTTGGGAGTGAGGGGGAGAGTGGGATTAGACTTTGTGGGATATTAAAGTGTGTTGGGAGTGAGGGGGGAGAGTGGGATTAGAGTGGGTGGGATATTAAAGGGTGCGGGGAGTGAGGGGGAGTGTGGGATTAGACTTGGTAAGATATCAAAGGGTGCGGGGAGTGAGGGGGAGAGTGGGATTAGACATGGTGGGATATTAAAGGGTGCGGGGAGTGAGGGGCAGAGTGGGATTAGAGTGGGTGGGATATTAAAGTGTGCAGGGAGTGAGGGGGAGAGCAGGATTAGACTGTGTGGGATATTGAAGGGTGTGGGGAGTGAGAGGGTGAGTTGAATTAGACTGGGTGGGATATTAAAGGGTGCGGGGAGTGAGGGGGAGAGTGGGATTAGACGGGGTGGGATATTAAAGTGTGCGGGGAGTGAGGGGGATAGTGGGATTAGACTGGGTGGGACATTATAGGTTGCGGGGAGTGAGGGGGAGAGTGGGATTAGACTGGGTGGGATATTAAAGGGTGTGGGGAGTGAGGGGGAGAGTGGGATTAGACTGGGTGGGATATTAAAGGGTGCGGGGAGTGAGGGGGGAGAGTGGGATTAGACTGGGTGGGTTATTAAATGGTGCGGGGAGTGAGGGGGAGAGTGGGATTAGACTGGGTGGGATATTTAAGGGTGTAGGGAGTGAGGGGGGTGAGTGGGATTAGACTGGGTGGGATATTTTAGGGTGCGGGGAGTGAGGGTGAGAGTGGGGTTACACTGGGTGGGATATTATAGGGTTTGGGGAGTGAGGGGGAGAGTACGATTAGACTGGGTGGGATATTAAAGGGTGCGGGGAGTGAGGTGGGAGATTGGGAATAGACTGGGTGCGATATTAAAGGGTGCGGGGAGTGAGGGGGAGAGTGGGATTAGACTGGGTGGGATATTAACGGGTGCGGGGAGTGAGGGGGAAAGTTGGATTAGACTGGGTGGAATATTAAAGGGTGCGGGGAGTGAGGGGAGAGTGGGATTATTCTCGGTGGGATATTAAATGGTGCGGGGAGAGAGGGGGAGAGTGGGATTAGTCTGGGTGGGATATTGAAGTGTGTTGGGAGTGAGGGGGAGAGTGGGATTGGACTGGTTGGGATATTAAAGGGTGTTGGGAGTAGGGGGAGAGTGTGATTGGACTGGGTGGGATATTAATGGGTGCGAGGAGTGTGGGGGAGAGTGACATTAGACTGGGTGGGATATTAAAGTGTGTGGGGAGTGAGGGGGAGAGGGTGGGATTAGACTGGGTCGGATATTAAAGGGTGCTGGGAGTGAGGGGGCGAGTGGGATTAGACTGGGTGGGATATTAAAGGGTGTGGGGAGTGAAGGGGAGAGTGGGATTAGACTGGTTGGGATATTAAAGCGTGCGGGGAGTGAGGGGGAGAGTGGGATTAGGCTGGGTGGGATATTAAAGGGTGTGGTGAGTGAGGTGGGAGATTGGGAATAGACTGGGTGCGATATTAAAGGGTGCGGGGAGTGAGGGGGAGAGTGGGATTAGAATGGGTGGGATATTAAAGGGTGCGGGAAGTGAGGGGGAGAGTGGGATTAGACTGGGTGGGATATTAAAGGTTGCGGGGAGTGAGGGTGAAAGTTGGATTAGACTGGGTGGGATATTAAAGGGTGCGGGCAGTGAGGGGGAGAGTGGGATTAGACTGGGTGGGATATTAAAGGGTGTGGGCAGTGAGGGGGAGAGTGGGATTAGACTGGGTGGGATATTAAAGGGTGTGGGCAGTGAGGGGGAGAGTGGGATTAGACTGGGTGGGATATTAAAGGGTGCAGGGAGTGAGGGGGAGAGTGGGATTAGACTGGGTGGGATATTAAAGGGTGCGGGGAGTGAGGGGGAGAGTGGGATTAGACTGGGTGGGATATTAAAGGGTGTGGGGAGTGAGGGGGAGACTGGGATTAGATTGGCTGGGATATAAAATGTAGCGGGGATTGAGGGGGAGAGTGGGATTAGACTGGGTGGGATACTGAATGTTGCGGTGAGTGAGGGGGAGATTGGGATTAGACTGGTTGGAATATTAAAGGGTGCGGGGAGTGAGGGGGAGAGTGGGATTAGACTGGGTGGGATATTAAACGGTTCGGGGAGTGAGGAGGAGATTGGGGTTAGACTGGATGGGATATTAAAGGGTTTGGGGTGTGAGGGGGAGAGTGGATTTAGACTGGCTGGTATATTAAACGGTGTGGGGAGTGAGACGGAGAGTGCGATTAGAAACAGTGGGATATTAAAGGATGCGGCGAGTCGGGGTGTGAATAGGATTAGACTGGGTGGGATATTAAAGGGTGTGGGGAGTGAGGGGGAGAGTGGTATTAGAAATGATGGGATATTAAAGGATGCGGCGAGTCAGGGTGGAGTGTGGGATTAGACCGGGTGGGATATTAAAGGGTGGGGGGGGTGAGGGAGAGAGTGGGATTAGTCTGGGTGGGATATTGAAGTGTGTTGGGAGTGAGGGGGAGAGTGGGATTAGACTGGGTGGGATATTAAAGGGTGTTGGGAATGAGGGGGAGAGTGGGATTGGACTGGGTGGGATATTAATGGGTGCGGGGAGTGTGGGGGAGAGTGGGATTAGACTGGGTGGGATATTAAAGTGTGTCGGGAGTGAGGGGGAGAGGGTGGGATTAGACTGGGTCGGATATTAAAGGGTGCGGGAGTGAGGGGGCTAGTGGGATTAGACTGGGTGGGATATTAAAGGGTGCAGAGAGTGAGGCAGAGAGTGGGATTAGAATGGGTTGTATATTAAAGGGTGCGAGGAGTGAGGGGGAAAGTGGTATTAGACTGGGTGGGATATTAAAGGGTGCGGGGAGTGAGAGGGAGAGTGGGATTAGGCTGGGAGGGCTAATAAAGGGTGTGGGGAGTGAGGGGGAGCGTTGGATTAGACTGGGTGGGATATTAAAGGGTGTGGTGAGTGAGGTGGGAGATTGGGAATAGACTGGGTGCGATATTAAAGGGTGCGGGTAGTGAGGGGGAGAGTGGGATTAGACTGGGTGGGATATTAAAGGGTGCGGGGAGTTAGGGGGAGAGTGGGATTAGTCTGGGTGGGATATTAAAGGGTGCGGGGAGAGAGGGTGAAAGTTGGATTTGACTGGGTGGGATATTAAAGGGTTCGGGCAGTGAGGGGGAGAGTGGGATTAGACTGGGTGGGATATTAAAGGTTGCGGGGAGAGAGGGGAGAGTGGGATTATTCTGGGTGGGATATTAAATGGTGCAGGGAGAGAGGGAGAGAGTGGGATTAGACTGGGTGGGATATTAAAAGGTTTGGGGAGTGAGGGGGAGAGTACGATTAGACTCGGTGGGATATTAAAGGGTGCGGGGAGTGAGGGAGAGAGTGGGATGAGACTGGGTGGGATATTAAAGGGTGTTGGGAGTGAGGGGGAGAGTGGGATTAGACTTTGTGGGCTATTAAAGTGTGTTGGGAGTGAGGGGGAGAGTGGGATTAGAGTGGGTGGGATATTAAAGGGTGCAGGGAGTGAGGGGGAGTGTGGGATTAGACTTGGTGGGATATAAAAGGGTGTGGGGAGTGAGAGGGTGAGTTGAATTAGACTGGGTGGGATATTAAAGGGTGTGGGGTGTGAGGAGGAGAGTGGGATTAGGCGGGGTGGGATATTAAAGTGTGCGGGGAGTGAGGGGGAGAGTGGGATTAGACGGGGTGGGATATTAAAGGGTGCGGGGACTGAGGGGGGAGAGTCGGATTAGACTGGCTGGGATATTATAGGTTGCGGGGAGTGAGGGGGGAGAGTGGGATTAGACTGAGTGGGTTATTAAATGGTGCGGGGAGTGAGGGGGAGAGTGGGATTAGACTGGGTGGGATATTTAAGGGTGTGGGGAGTGAGGGGGGTGAGTGGGATTAGACTGGGTGGGATATTTAAGGGTGCGGGGAGTGAGGGTGAGAGTGGGATTAGACTGGGTGGGATATTAAAGGGTTTGGGGAGTGAGGGGGAGAGTACGATTAGACTGGGTGGGATATTAAAGCTTGCAGGGAGTGAGGGGAGAGTGGGATTATTCTGGGTGGGATATTAAATGGTGCGGGGAGAGAGGTGGAGAGTGGGATTAGACTGGGTGGGATATTAAACGGAGCGGGGAGTGAGGGTGAGAGTGGGATTAGAGTGGGTGGGATATTAAAGGGTTTGGGGAGTGAGGGGGAGAGTACGATTAGACTGGGTGGGATATTAAAGGTTGCGGGGAGTGAGGGGCGAGAGTTCGATTAGACTGGCTGGGATATTATAGGTTGCGGGGTGTGAGGGGGGAGATCGGGATTAGACTGGGTGGGTTATTAAATGGTGCGGGGAGTGAGGGTGAGAGTCGGATTAGACTGGGTGGGATATTAAAGGGTTTGGGGAGTGAGGGGGAGAGTACGATTAGACTGGGTGGGATATTAAAGGTTGCGGGGAGTGAGGGGAGAGTGGGATTATTCTGGGTGGGATATTAAATGGTGCGGGGAGAGAAGGGGAGAGTGGGATTAGACTGGGTGGGATATTAAACAGTGCGGGGAGTGAGGGTGAGAGTGGGATTAGACTGGATGGGATATTAAAGGGTTTGGGGAGTGAGGGGAAGATTACGATTAGACTGGGTGGGATCTTAAAGGGTGCGGGGAGTGAGGGAGTGGGATTAGACTGGGTGGGATATTAAAGGGTGTTGGGAGTGAGGGGGAGAGTGGGATTAGACTTTGTGGGATATTAAAGTGTTTTGGGAGTGAGGGGGAGAGTGGGATTAGAGTGGGTGGGATATTAAAGGGTGCGGGGAGTGAGGGGGAGTGTGGGATTAGACTTGGTAAGATATCAAAGGGTGCGGGGAGTGAGGGGGAGAGTGGGATTAGACATGGTGGGATATTAAAGGATGCGGGGAGTGAGGGGCAGAGTGGGATTAGAGTGGGTGGGATATTATAGGTTGCGGGGTGTGAGGGGGGAGATCGGGATTAGACTGGGTGGTTTATTAAATGGTGCGGGGAGTGAGGGTGAGAGTCGGATTAGACTGGGTGGGATATTAAAGGGTTTGGGGAGTGAGGGGGAGAGTACGATTAGACTGGGTGGGATATTAAACAGTGCGGGGAGTGAGGGTGAGAGTGGGATTAGACTGGGTGGGATATTAAAGGGTTTGGGGAGTGAGGGGGAGATTACGATTAGACTGGGTGGGATATTAAAGGGTGCGGGGAGTGAGGGAGAGAGTGGGATTAGACTGGGTGGGATATTAAAGGGTGTTGGGAGTGAGGGGGAGAGTGGGATTAGACTTTGTGGGATATTAAAGTGTGTTGGGAGTGAGGGGGAGAGTGGGATTAGAGTGGGTGGGATATTAAAGGGTGCGGGGAGTGAGGGGGAGTGTGTGATTAGACTTGGTAAGATATCAAAGGGTGCGGGGAGTGAGGGGGAGAGTGGGATTAGAGTGGGTGGGATATTAAAGTGTGCAGGGAGTGAGGGGGAGAGCAGGATTAGACTGTGTGGGATATTGAAGGGTGTGGGGAGTGAGGGGCAGAGTGGGATTAGAGTGGGTGGGATATTAAAGTGTGCAGGGAGTGAGGGGGAGAGCAGGATTAGACTGTGTGGGATATTGAAGGGTGTGGGGAGTGAGAGGGTGAGTTGAATTAGACTGGGTGGGATATTAAAGGGTGCGGGGAGTGAGGGGGAGAGTGGGATTAGACGGGGTGGGATATTAAAGTGTGCGGGGAGTGAGGGGGATAGTGGGATTAGACGGGGATGGATATTAAAGGGTGCGGGGAGTGAGGGCGGAGAGTCGGATTAGACTGGCTGGGATATTATAGGTTGCGGGGAGTGAGGGGGGAGAGTGGGATTAGACTGGGTGGGATATTTAAGGGTGTAGGGAGTGAGGGGGGTGAGTGGGATTAGACTGGGTGGGATATTTTAGGGTGCGGGGAGTGAGGGTGAGAGTGGGGTTAGACTGGGTGGGATATTATAGGGTTTGGGGAGTGAGGGGGAGAGTACGATTAGACTGGGTGGGATATTAAAGGGTGCGGGGAGTGAGGTGGGAGATTGGGAATAGACTGGGTGCGATATTAAAGGGTGCGGGGAGTGAGGGGGAGAGTGGGATTAGACTGGGTGGGATATTAAAGGGTGCGGGGAGTGAGGGGGAGAGTGGGATTAGTCTGGGTGGGACATTAAAGGGTGCGGGGAGTGAGGGGGAAAGTTGGATTAGACTGGGTGGGATATTAAAGGGTGCGGGCAGTGAGGGGGAGAGTGGGATTAGACTGGGTGGGATATTAAAGGGTGCGGGGAGTGAGGGAAGAGTGGGATTATTCTCGGTGGGATATTAAATGGTGCGGGGAGAGAGGGGGAGAGTGGGATTAGATTGGGTGGGATATTAAATGGTCCGGGGAGTGAGGGTGAGAGTGGGATTAGACTGGGTGGGATATTAAATGGTTTGGGGAGTGAGGGGGAGAGTACGATTAGACTGGGTGGGATATTAAAGGGTGCGGGGAGTGAGGGAGAGAGTGGGATTAGACTGGGTGGGATATTAAAGGGTGTTGGGAGTGAGGTGGAGAGTGGGATTAGACTTTGTCGGATATTAAAGTGTTTTGGGAGTGAGGGGGAGAGTGGGATTGGAGTGGGTGGGATATTAAAATGTGCGGGGAGTGAGGGGGAGTGTGGGATTAGACATGGTGGGATATTAAAGGGTGTGGGGAGTGAGGGTGGAGAGTCGGATTAGACTGGCTGGGATATTATAGGCTGCGGGGAGTGAGGGTGGAGAGTGGGATTAGACTGGGTGGGTTATTAAATGGTGTGGGAAGTGAGGGGGCTGAGTGGGATTATACTGGGTGAGATATTTAAGATTGTGGGGAGTGAGGGGGGTTAGTGGGATAAGATTGGGAGGGATATTAAAGGGTGCGGAGAGTGAGGGGGAGAGTGAGATTAGACTGGGTGGGTTATTAAAGGGTGCGGGGAGTGAGGGGGAGAGTGGGATTAGACTGGGTGGGATATTAAAGGGTGTGGAAAGTGAGGGGGAGAGTGGGATTAGACTGGGTGGGATATTAAAGGGTGTGGGGAGTGAGGGGGAGTGTTGGATTAGACGGGGTGGGATATTAAATGGTGCGGGGATTGAGGGGGAGAGTTGGATTAATTTGGGTGGGATATTAAAGGGTGCGGGGAGTGAGGGTGAGAGTGGGATTAGACTGGGTGGGATATTAAAAGGTTTGGGTTGTGAGGGGGAGAGTAGGATTAGACTGGGTGGGATATTAAAGGGTGTGGAAAGTGAGGGGGAGAGTGGGATTAGACTGGGTGGGATATTAAAGGGTGTGGGGAGTGAGGGGGAGTGTTGGATTAGACGGGGTGGGATATTAAATGGTGCGGGGATTGAGGGGGAGAGTGGGATTAGACTGGGTGGGATATTAAAAGGTTTGGGTTGTGAGGGGGAGAGTAGGATTAGACTGGGT